>NC_141766.1:22765302-23065302 GCF_982258835.1 Parasteatoda tepidariorum
GAAAACAATAATCATCCATAGAAAAAATGAACCATGAAGCTCATATTCGTGGTACTTTTACAATCATTTATTTTTTAGCGAGAAAAAAACTGTTTAAGCTATCGTAAGTTTAAAAAATATAGTAGTTTTAATTTCAAAATCTGAGGTACTATATCTACTAAGACAAAAGCAATAAAGCGTTACTGTAAAACACAATTGTCAATCGAATTTAATTATGATTAAACATAAGTAATTCCTCAAACCTCTGACGAATATAGATCTACATTTTGCAGAACCAAAACTTACGTTACGTTTCATATTGCCAAAATATGACTTCTTTGCATATAAATAAGTTGATCTGAAAGTTTTGAATTCTTGTGCAAAGGGAGAAGACATTATTGAATTTTTCGTGAGGAAAAAAAATACTCTCTTACCCCTTTTTCCATTTTCATATCCTCATGTTGAATCTCAATTCAAAATTGAGGACTGCGCTCTCACGTATTCAATTTTGAGCATATTAAATGCCCTAGCCTTTTTCCAAGCATTCGTGGGACATATTTCAACCAAGTTCAATTTATAGTTATTGCTTGGTCCATGTTTGCATCACATTGAGAAAATATTTCTTTTTAATAGATGTTATTTTAGTGAAAAGTAAAGCCTTTTTGAATGTATTTTTAAGGGTTGTCTATGAATATTTCATTTTCAAACACCCAAAATCTATGGAGTCATAACAGAATACAAACATTTTTGAGAAATGCGTATTTGTAATTGTAACTCGAAATCGTCCCAAAGAAATCTTCAATATTCCATCTTGGTGTTCAATTTATACAACTTCTAACAGATATTTATTTTCCGTTTTTCTATTATATTATAAGCATTTCTTATATGAACACTTTTCGTAACAGCTTTTTTTGATCAAAAAAATCAATCAAAAATTTTTGATAGAATATGTATGTAACATTCTTGAAAGAAATTGTTAGTAAAAAATTGCTCTATAAAATAAAGAACTTTCTTCCTAGTTTACCAGTTCACGTGTCTATTTTGAAAAAGAAGAGACATCTTTACTTCTCATTGCGAAAATGCAAGTACCTTTGAAGAATTACAGTTTTCCATTAAATATTTCTAAAATTTCTGCTTTAATGCATGAAAATTTATGCTTCCTTAAACGTTAAATATATGCTAATTTCTGCAATCACGCATGCGCAGTACATGAACTGCATGCAAGCTAAACACAAGGTATTAACTTGGTAAAGTTTAAATTATACGTCATAGCTTTCAACGCTACGCTAATCAAATAACAACTGAGCGATTTCATGGTGAAAGAACAATTAGCAATTACAATTTTATCCAGTTTTTTAACGTCTAGTTATAAAAAAAAATTTTTACCATTGACAAGCATTTTCTGGTAAAATATTGCAGACATAGATCTATATTTACAAAATAATTTTCGCAAATATTTTAATTAATTTCATGCGAAACATGCGAGATTAAAACGTGGATTCGCCCAGCTAAGTTTACAGAGCAACAGGCACTTAAAAATAAAATAAATATTAGAATACGCTTAGAAAAAAATTAAAAATACTGCAATAAAAAATTTACTATTTTTATTGGAATATATATATATATATATATATATATATATATATATATTCTTTTTTTTTGACTGCTCCTTACACTATTGTATTGATATATTTTGTTTGGCTATATTAAAACAATATTAGAAAGCACTCTTTCACTCTTTTTTGCGTGAGAGCTGAACGCAAGATATCTTCTCATTATTTTGTTTTCCTGCTTTTTAATAATTTTTTTAAGACATTTTTTTAAAAATATCTTATTTTAATGATTTTTTCTTCTTCTCTTTTCTTAATCTTTATTATTTTCCATGTTTTCTCTATATTTCAAACTTATTTTATGAGTTCTATATGCGTGCAGCTAATTCGCAGTAAATAAAATAAAACTTATTAATTTTCTTAATAAGTTTAAATAAAACTTACTAAAATTATTGCTTTGATTTCCTTTGCCAGAAATTTAAAATTGAATTTAATAATTTCTAAACGATAGAAGTTTCGCTTTCAAATCGTATTTATATATATATATATATTTTATTTATTTATCCTTTTCTTTATGACCTAACATTTAATTAAAGAAAAAAAAAAGTCCATTTAATCAAATGCAAAATCAAATTATTCAAATATATTGTCAATTTACTCAGTTAAATTAAAAAGTCAATCAAATAAACGGTTTTTAAGCCATGCCTTAAAGTATCATGATAAAATTACCGATTTTTACCACTTTAACCAAATTTTGTAGCATATTTTAAAACCATACTTAATTTTTAATTTTACTAAATTCATTACCAAAGCGCTTCAGTAAAAATTACTAAGTCTTTTGGTGTTTCTATATAGCCTGAAATACGCTAAATTTTACCATATTCAGATAGTTTTTACCATTCTTTTTTCTCAGAGTAGCTTTTTTCAGCAATAGTTTTCATTAGTTTTAATTTTTACACATGTGTAGGATAATTGTCGGGTTTTATTGAATTTAATCTTTAGTGAAAGGCTTAAGATCTTCCTTTAAAACAACTTTTGTGTGTTACATTTTCATTCTTTTTACCTCTTTCAATGCGTGGTAGGAATCTTATCAAAGTTTTATATGTCAGAAAATATATTAAAATAATTTCTGTTTAAAAATATATTCTGAACGCATAAATTAAAACTCTCTTTGATTAAAAAAAATTATATTCTTCAATTATAACTTTTAAAGTAAAGTTATAAAATTTATTTTTGATATGTTACATTAAATTCACAACTTCATTGTTACCAGCCTTTCTCCCTGAGCGTCATTACCACTTAGAATTAGCGCATAACTATTATATCATTAAGTATTAAATTAAAATGAGTTTCAAGCTTAATTTAATAAAGCCTTTACAAAGTATATAGATCTAAGTGTGTATAATGTATCTAAGTTAAATCTTTAACCTTCTAATAATCTTTTCTCAGAAATGTAAGTTTAATATGACAGTAATGGTTAGTATGATATATACGTCTTTATAGTTTAAGATTTTATCGTTATTATTTGATAATATCTTTAGTTAAACGTTACAATGAATAACATTCAATAAGGTAAGTAATGTTAATAAATTCGGAAGAAGTAATATTTAATAAGGTAGAGCAATTTTGTAAAGTACCTGTGTCATATTAGTTGTTAAAACATTAAGTAAATTGAAAATAACACATGTATTACTACAGTGCAATTGAAAAAACAACGATTTATTTCGAAAAAGTGGCTTAATGACAATTTTTTTTCTATTGCTGGGCCGAGGTATCCCGGACTAGAGAATATATCCCGGATATTAGAGAATCGGACTCCGGTCCGGAGGGGCCTTGATTCGATCTTCGAATCAGCTAAGACCCACCGAGTATATGCGATATGCGTACTCGTAAAGTTTGTGGAATCAGAAGACCTGTGGTGCGTAGTACCATGGGTACAGGAATCTGGAGAAAATTTCCTTCCTCTTCTGATCTATGTTTAAATTGAGGAAGTTTCCTCATCAAATTAGGAAGGCAATGTTTTTGGATCATCCTAAGGGATGTTTCCCAGACAGTCTGCAATAGCGCATTGCATTGCTCTATGCGACTTAAATAAAATACCTACTAACCTATATTTCTAATACTAATGCTATAAACGCTAATCTAGAATTTCAGAAAATTGATAAAGCAAAATTTATTTTTGGAAAGAAAAAAATTGTGCAATAAGTAGTTAATCATACAAAAATGACAAATATATGAAAATCTCAATTTTGAATTTTTTGTCACTTGCGTTCATTTCTCCGTTCCAGGGTAATATATTATAAATAAATCATGGATATTATAAATATACACGTAAATGTCAAAAAATAAATATTTATTTGCACATTTTTAACGCGATTCCAAAGTTTTTGTCTTAATTTAATGATTTATTATAAGCTTTTTTTATGCACAAGGATACTATATGAATTAATAAGTTTTGTTGATGTGACTAAATGCAATTGAAAGACTTGGAGCATTATTATGATAAGCCACATAATGATTAGCCATGAAATTATTCAATGAAGCGTTTTTGGAGAAAAAACATTGTAACTTTATGTGTATTCTAAAGTTATTCAGAGGAAATTTTGGAAACTTTTAAGTACCTCTTAGTAAACAATAGAAAAAATTTGTTTAAAGCAATCGTGGCTTATTTATTTTACTACTTGAAACCTTTTAATCATTCTACAGTTAAATTATATTTTATTGTATCTAGCTATCTATTTTCACCATCAAATGTATGATTAATAATTAAAACAAATAATTAAAAGTAACTTTTTTGTTACAGAAAACAATTAAATTTCTTTGATAAACGAGTTTTACAATTGGGCTAAAAAAATTCAGATTCCTTTATATAGCTTTAAAATAATTGCCAAAGTACGCAAAAATTGACATTAACAAAAAGGAGGCTAAATTTTATAGGACTCTCCTACCACAACAATTTGAGCAATATTAATTAAGATATAAAATCACCGGAATACCGATATAAAATCCCCCTACTTCCATATAGACGTTTCAGAATCAAAATTATTGGGAAAAAAATGAATGTTTATTTAGAGAAACTGCGCTGTGGTGTTTGATTTTGTAGCTTAAAATAATATTGGCACTATACTTAATAGCTCTGGAACCATTAAGATAGGATCATAGAACGTGACAATCGGATCTTTAGAACAAAAGCTATGAAAGTGTTCCGATTTTTATTTTGCGCAATATACAAAAGCATCTTTCTTTATTGTATAAACTTATATCTAATCAAGACGATTGATATTTTCTTGATGCATTGTAGGCGTGCTAATGTGCTTTTTACATCGTAGATATGATAGATGTTTTCGCATTTCAAGAAATTCGATATACCAGCTATGATACAGAACGAAATATTTCGGAACGTTCTCCCTCAAATCACACACTAGAGCTTTTTTAAAAGAGACATCAACTTTGATCATCCGGGCAAAGGATGCTGAATATTCTTTTTTATTTTCTTTAAGTTTTTCTTTTCAAATCCTTTTGAGGTTTTTTTAAAACATTTTAAGTTTTTTTAACCACCATATTTTTAAAATTTTTTGCTCTCTAGAGTAAAAAAATTTGAAGTAGTTTATAACTGAGTTGATTTAAACTAGTTATATTCTTTTATTAATTTTGGAGGAAATTAACTTTGAAAGAAAGAAATTATTAGAAACAAATTAAAAATATTAAAAAAAACTGCTTAAATTTTATTTTATTTTTAATATAATTTTTTTTAAATTTCAGAAAATTTATAAGTAATTTGATTAAAGCTAATTATCAGTAGCTGCTCAGCAAGTATTTTTAAACAGTTTCAGCTTTTAACAGTTCAGTTGTTCAGTTCTATAACAGTTTAGTCTTCAGGAAAATGAAAATTCTTAATAGCTTAAAATTTAATTAATAAAAAATTAACTAAATTTTTAGTTAATAATTATGAACAAAATAATAAAGTCTTTATCTTATTTTGCTCACAATTTATATACTGGGTTCACTATTTAAATTCGGGATGAAATTTCTGTGAAAAGTATTAGCACTCTGAGTACAGTATCCGTAAAATCCATTTTACTGTTTTTAAAGAAAAATTTTATACCGTAATGCTTACAGCAATATATAATTAATTACAGTCATTCAATGATTTTACAATAAATATTAGTGTAAAAATTAGAAAAAATCACATTTTTATTCTTATAAAATTTCACAGTAAAAATGATACCCGGAGTATTAACACTTTTTACCGTAATTTCATTCTAACATTTTTACAGTACACTTGTTTTATAATTTTAATTTCTTAAATGAAAAGTGGAAATGTCACTATTGTCAGATATTACTCAAGAATGTCACAAATGATATAAAGAAGACAGCCATTTTACAATGGTAAAAACAATTAACTAAGTTAAATATGTAAAACAAAACTTTAAAATAATGCTTCTACTCTGAGTTATCCATGAATTAACGAAGCATGATTTAAACAATTCACAGAGCAATATTTTTGCAGTTTAATTAATTAGAGACAAAAAATATAAGTCGACACCATATAAGAAAACACAACAAACTACAACTCTGTTTAATTTTCTTGAATAAGTAAACAATTGCTTACATAATCTGAAAGCAATAATAAGCCGTTGAACTGTACTGAATAAATAAGACATTGAATGTTATGGTAAACTTTAAATGCATATAAGAAGCAAAACATATTTTAAAAAATACATTTCAGTTTGCAATCACTAAGAAAAATTAGTTGCATAAAAAATGTAAAAAAAAACTTTATTACTATATTTTTATGCAACTGTGTTAAACTAAGCGCTTGAATTTTGAAAAACTTATGATCCATTTCCTTATTTTTAAATGCATTTATTTCTAATCTCATTTAACAACGAAATATTGAAATTGAAAACTTGAAAACTGTTCTAAAACGCACGGCTTTTACAGAATCGTTTTCTCAAAAAAGTTTGTTCTATTTCTTACCACAAATTATTTTTAAAATGAATTAGGAGATTGCATAAAATCAAACGAAGTCATTAGTTAAGTGTCATGAAAAGTTTTCAGGAACTGTAACTAGGTTTGTTCCGGATCATGGGTCCATCTATACATAAAGAGAGGTTAACCCCTAAAGTACGAGGGCTGCTATTTATATTTCTGGCCTTGGCAACAGTAAGTGTTGCTAGGCGACCGCAGACGATTTTAATCGAAAGTTTGATATTTTTAAACATAAATTCAGCAGACGATTTACCATTATAGCTTCATTTGTGTTGTTGACAGTAAATTGAAAAGTTCTTCTCTTTCAAAAAATGGAATTGAATCGCGAAAATTTTCGTGCCATTATTTTTCATAACTTTCGACGTGGATTGTCAAGACAAGAGTGCTTCGATGAACTTAATTCTTTATTTAGTGATAAAGCGCCATCCTACAGCACTGTAAAAAATTGGTATAACGAATTTAATCTTGGTCGATGTTCGATCCAGGACGAATCCCGTGCAGGTCGTCCAAAATCCGTTGTTGTGCCAGAAAAGATCGATGCTGTGCGTGAACTGATAAAGCAAGATCGTCATGTGACATACCGTGAGATAGAGGCGTCTTTGGACATTAGTATGACTAGCATCAATAAAATATTGCATGAACATTTGAGCATAAAAAAAATTTGTTCGCGTTGGATCCCGCATAATCTGACAAACGCTCAAAAAAAGGCTCGTGTCGATTGGTGCAAGGAAATGTTGGAAAAATACGTTCTAGGTACATCAAAGGCTGTGTATAACATCTACACAGGTGACGAATCATGGATCTATGCATATGAGCCGGAAACAAAACAGCAATCAACTGTATGGGTCTTCCAAGACCAACAAAAGCAAAACCAACAAAACCAGCAAGCAAGACCAGCAAAACCAACAAAAGTTGTTCGAGGAAGAAGCACATCGAAGCAAATGATTGCCTGTTTCTTCGGCATTAACGGTCATGTGGCAACAGTGGCGTTAGAGCAACGCAGGACGGTCAATTCTGAATGGTACACGACCATTTGTTTGCCAGAAGTCATCGGAGAAATTCGAAAAAAACAGAACAGGCGAATCATTCTTCATCATTCATCATGACAATGCAAGCTCTCACACGTCGACTCAAACAAAGGCATTTCTGACGGAGCGAAAGATCGAACTGATGGGTCATCCGCCGTACAGCCCTGATTTGGCACCCAATGACTTCTTCTTATTCCCACACATCAAAAATAAATTACGTGGACAACGATTTTCGACCCCCGAAGAAGCGGTTGATGCATTCAAAGCGCATGTTTTGGAATTACCTCAATCGGACTGGAAAAAGTGCTTTGAAAATTGGTTCAAACGCATGCACAAGTGTATTGATCATCATGGAGAATATTTTGAAAAACAATAAAACCAATTTCGATCCTACATATTTGTTTTTTCATCATTAGGCCAGAAATATAAATAGCAACCCTCGTATGAACTGGAGGAACGTTAACCGCCTAAAAAACACGGTAAAAAATAAATGGCGGCAACTACTTTACACGAAATTGGTACTACAATAGGTGTTCCAATTCACCAAGCAGTACTACAATTCAAAATAACAGTAAGATAAGAAGCACGAAAGAATCAGTAACGTTATTTTCACGATAAAATATAAAATAAGAATCCTTAATTCAGAATGAATTTATGCACTAGCTCTTAAAATAAAATTAGTTTCTAAATCAAGCATACACCTACACTGTAAAAACTGTGTTGCAATATCTTTTCGAATATGACGTTGAACAAGCCAAAAATACTGCGTGATGGAACACTTTATTAAGGGTTAATACCAAACTGAGCATTCAAATGCCATTCCAAGGGTGCAATTGTATGTGTGCTTTTAGTTGTGTAAAAAATATATTTAAATTTTTAAATCTCTGAGAACTGTAAAAATTATATTATAATGTACTATTTACGTAAAAATTAAATGTTAGAAAAAGAATGCAAAAACAAAAATAATTTACTTCTTGCACAACTAAAAACGTACATACATATTTTAATGAGACCTTTTGTTTTGGTTGATACATAGCAGCGTCGAAGATTTCCACTAACTCACGCCAACTTGCATCCAAAGGCAAAAACTCTTTAGACGATATTCAAAGCTCGCCAAATTTTTGGAAGTGAAAATTATTCTCGTTTGGTGTGAATAGGCGAGAGTTTGATACAAGCTTATTCCTTTAAATATGTTTAAACTTCAATTGTAATGTTTAAATTGCATATGGAATTTCGATTCGGTGTTAACGTTAAATAAAGTGTTTCGTCACCCAATTTTTTTAGGTTGATTGACATTATATTCAGAGACATATTACATCACAGTTTATACAGTTTAACTTTAAGGCTCAACAAAAATGTCTTAAAATAATCAGACTCAAACATTTTTCTTTAAAAAAGGCTGATTTGAATTGTTAAACTGTAACGTAATGAATTTTATTAACATTATTTTTTATCAATTTTAGGTTTCTCATATTCAGAAAAATAAAAATGTTAACTTCAAAATATATTCCACTTTTTTGACATATATTCATGAAATAGAGCAATATGTATTTGAATCTCATGAAACTTGCCCATCATGAAGTAAGCCCATTTTTGAGTAATAACTATAATGAGTCTAGAGATTAAAAATAATCAAATGATGTCATAATTCAAATAATATTAAGTAATAAAAGTGCCAAAAAATCACTAGGGTGTCATCATATTTTGAAACTTGCATAAACCTCAGAATCTAAATGAAGGTTTTAACATTTTAATGCAACGCCCTTTGTGTATAAAGAGAGCAATTCTTCTTTTTTTTTTAAGAAATGTATTACAGTTATAAAATCTTTTCACCAAGAAAATAAATTATTCAAAAACATATCTTTGCAAAACTCCATTTATTTAAATAAACTTTTTTTAAGAAGCATTTGAAATGAAACAATATGCATTTGAATCCCTTGTTACTTTGAACATGCCTATTTTTGAAATCGATTTTTGTTTCATCCATTATCGTTTTTCTCTCTATATAAAACTTCTACCCACCTTAGCACAAAATAATGCCCAATCATAACGAATGAGACTTTTTAGATGTATTGTGGGCGTGCAAATGTGCCTTCTACATCGTACTTGAGATGGATGCTTTCGTGTTTCATACAATTCGATGAGCCAGCGGGGTTACTGAACCAAATGTCTTGGAAAGCCTTTCTATCAAATGACATAATAGAGAGAAGAGTTATTCAGGGAAAGTTTCCTTTTCCGAAGGAATTCCTCGTTTACAAAAGAAGAATGGGAATTATCTAAAGGGATTATCTTGGTGTAGTTGCAAATTAGCAACCAAAAGATTTGCTTAAAAGTCTTTTGTGTTTGCAAGACTAGACACAATAAATTGTGTCGAATTAAGAGAAAGTTTAAGATTTAAAATTGGTCGAAAAATATTGTTCAAACAGTTACACTGTAAAAATACCTGATCAATTAAAGTAAAAACTACTGGCACTCGGTGTGCCAGTACTTATTACTGTAAAGTTTTGCGGAACAAAATATCTATAATACCGTAATTGTTACAGTAATATTTACTGTAATAACACTTTCATTAAATAACTAAAATTCATAAAATGAAATAAAATTTTAAAACATACACGTAGCACAGAGAGAATATTAAGACTGATTTGAAGTAGGCTTAACAGAACAGAAGCTAATTGAAATTATGCATCATAAATTTATTGAAAACAGTTCACAGATATTTAAATGTTAAATGTATCAAAGTTTAAATATATATAACTATTTTACAAAACTAAACCTTACATATTTTAAAGGCAAACTTATGTTTCTGTATATTTTTAGAAGCGTGGAACACGACAACAAACTCGCACCAGCTCGTATTGAATTGTAAGCAATTTACCAACAACGCCAAAATTGTTGCTTACGAAAGTGAATATAATTCACAAATTAGTGTTAATGCGAGTTAGCTAGAAGTAAACTTTTTCCGTTCTAAGTGCTTAGATTTATTCACACCCTTTAAACTTTAAAAGAAGCCTCAATTTCAAGTTTACCTGAAATATAAAGTGTTCCAATTTTTCCCAAATTAGGAGAGATATACTACAGTTTTTACAGTGTATTGCAGAACCTTTAAGCTCTCTAAAGATCTTGCTTATATCTTACGTACGTAAATGTACAAAATGCTACATAAAATGCAAAATTTCTGTAATGAATCCTCGATTATTTCAGTACTGCAAAACTCCACACAAAATTAGGTGGTCGGGGAGTGTGGTACTGAAACCAGTTGATTACTAACATCATTTGGTGTTAAACAAAACTTTTAGTGGATTAGTGCGTGAATAGACCATTACTATCCTCGAATTATAAGTGTGAATGAATATTTGACTATCGCCAATAGAGTAGTAGTATAAGTCCATTACGGCCTGAACAAACAAATCAATTAGTGCTTACTAATTTCAGTTAAAGTGTCTTTATCAAAACCCTGAAATTTAAATTTTGATATCATATTTTATTTTCCTATTATAAAGACTTATATATCTTTTATTTTATAGGACTATTTAGTGTGGAAATTCAGAAGACGTTAGTCCTTCAAATTTTTATACCGGTTGGATTTGGAGCTTCGATATTAGCTGACGACACAAAACCTATTTTCTTTGGTAAGCATTTTCTCGTGCTTTTATAAACATATAACTGCAAACACTACTTTTGCTTACTTTCAATCACTTTTACTAACGGTTGACATCAGAATCACAATTAACAACAATATTTTTTAATTTAAATGGTAAATAATTTCAACGTTATATGAATAAAATCACCTGCGACCAAAATTGCATTAAAATTCTAGTTCATTAAAAAAGTTAACCTAATTCAAAATCTCCAAAAATAGTGCATCTTGCATCGTTACCAACATATTGAAAGCAAAGGTATTTAGTAAAAAAAAATATAAAAATAACCTTCATGAAGCATGATGAATTATTTGATAATAAAAGTAGAATATAAAGACAAAATATTTTTATGATTCTCTTCATTATAAAAAAATTCTTTCGATATCTAGTTTTAATGTGTCAAAATTACACAATAAGAAAACAGTATGATCAAAACTACAAGAATACGTTAAAATTAATGCGCTCTAGGGGAACACCAAAAAGCACTGTAATTTTTACCGAAACGCTTTGATAATAATGTTGGTAAAATTAGCAATAAAATATCATTTTATAATATATAATAAAATTTGGTAAATGTGGAAAAAAAATTGGCAATATCACCATGAGCATGACATTTAATTGGCCAAATTTACTTTTCATTTTTGTATTTTTTACAAAATTTGTGGTAATAAGAACTATAATTTTGAAAACCATAATTTCTGGTAAACCGTTACCATATGAATGAAAAAAGTATCTTACGAATGGTTTAAATACCGTATAATGTTTTTGTTCCATTAACAATAATTGTGAGTTTTTTGCTGAAAATGTCATGACCATAGAATACGGTAAATTTACAAGAATTTCTTTCTTCGTTCAAGATAATTGGAAAATAAAGCTTTTCACTACATTTTATCAGAAGACTGTATAACAAATTAAATTCTTTACTGTTCATGATATTATACAGATATTTGAAAGAGTATCATAAACATCTCTTATCCTTAAACCAAAACCATGAACAAGACCATTTTCAAAGAATGTGTAAATAACTATTTTTAAATTCTTGTACAAAATATTAGTTTATTTTTAAAAAAGGCATATCAGAAACTAAAATATAAAACATAAAATAAAAACTTTCTTCCTTTAAAGCTAAAAGCAGGAGCGATAATTAATTATCAGTCACAATTGCTACTATTTTTTGGAATTCTTTTTTGAATTAATTATTTAGAGACACATAAAAAACTTTTCTCGAAAATTGGTTGTCTATTTACCCCAGAGACTATATTTGATATTTGAAAAATATTAAAAATTATCCTTTCAAAGTTAATCTTACCATTTTACCAATTATTATTTCTATTTCAATTACTCAAATGAAAAGACTTTATTTATCATAAATATCTAGCAGTTATTTTTTACAGTAACCAGGAATTTTTAACTACTTGTTAATTGAAAGAAAAACAGTGCATTCTTCTTTTATTGTTACATTTAATTCAATGTATTTTTATTTTTGAGTTTTAATACTAATTATCACTATTACTTAAAAGCTCAAAAAAATTTTGCATTTATGTGTTTTGCTATATGTTTATGGATTAAAAGCTTAGCTAATGGGAAAAATAAATTTCCATATTTCTTTAGAAATAATTTTTTCTTCATATATAAAGTAATGTTTATCAGGTTATTCAGTTAGTGAAATGAAAAACTAGCATTAGAAACATATATATAATATTCCATTATCTAGCAACGTTATTTCTCTTGGGAGAAACGTAACAAATTTTTAATTAATAAGTATTCAAAATTAATTTTTAATTGTTAAATAACATGACAAGTAAGCAAATAAATACAAGAAAACACGAAGAAAATTAAGAAAAACAATAAGTTTCATTTATTGCGCATAAGCTGCAAGTAAACAGAACTCATTAGATAAGTTCAAAATGAAGATAAAACAAAGAAAAAGTATAGACATATGAAAAAAGGGGGAATATAATAAGTAAAAAAATAACAAAATACAGTTTTAAAAAAAAAAGGATGAAATTTTATTTAAAAAAACCGAAAAAAAAAGATATTATCTTTTTATCAGCCCACACGATTATTTCCGCAAAAAAGAGTGCTTTCCGATATTGTATCAATAAAGCCGTAGCAAAATATATTAATACAATAGTGTGAGGAGCACTGAAAAATTTTTTTTACAAAAATTACAGCAAATAAAATGGAACACACACACACACACATATATATATATATATATATATATATATATATATATATATATATATATATATATATATATATATATATATATATATATATATATATATATATATATATATATATATATATATGGTATCGGTATACCGGAAATTCTGGTTTTCAAAATTATTGTTCTTATTACCAGACATTCAGTAAAGAATACAAAACTGAACTGTTTATTTAACTGAATAAATGGTTTTTATGTACTTCTCTAAAGTATCATGATAAAATAACAAAATCTTACATCTGTTACCAAATTTTGTCGCAGATTATGAAACCATACTTTATTGTTAATTTTACCAAAATTATTAAAGGTTAAAGGTAAAGGCTTACGTAAAAATTTCCGACCTTTTTCGTCCTTCCATGGAACCGGAAACATGATAAATTTTACCATATTCAGATCATTTTAACCAAACTTTTTTCTCAATGTACAAATGCAAACTGAATATTTGTTGGACTTTTAAATAATAATATGATTCTTGTTGTTCCATCTCTGATAATCTCTGTCCCAAATTTTAATTATTTCAAATTAATGAAAATTTATACTTCTATAAAAATCGTTTTTTTCAAATTCATCTCTAATAATATTAAGTATAGAAATGAGAACATCTAAATTATAAAAATATAGTATAAGAATATGAAGTATAAAAATATTAAAACAACCATAACACTCATATTTAAAATTTGTGTAAACAATTTTAGCTCTATTCATTGCAAGATAATAAATATATGAATAAATTAATAAAGTAAATCTAAAACAAAACTTAATTTAAAACTAAAATTATGTATCTCGTCGATCGGATTAATGAAATGGAATGATGAAATGAAATTATGAATGAAATGTATATGAATGTTTTAATGAAATATGAAATGAATGTTTTAATGAAATGAAATTATATTCAACAAAGTACATCTAATTTAAACGAATTTGATTCAATGACTATAAATTTTATTTTGCAGTTAAATTATATCTATAATAATCGCAATTAAAAATCAAAGTTTTTAAAAAAACTGACAAAATGCTTTGGCACCATACAATAATACTTTCCATTTGTCTAACTTAAACACATTTTTTTATTTAAAATTCTGTTAACCATTTTAAATGAAAATTTAAATGCGTTAAGGAGCTTTCAAATGCTGATTCTCAAAAAATCAGTTGTTTACAAAAATAGCGAAGGTAACAATAAAACAAAGCTGAGTGACAAGTTATTTCTAAACTTCCAACTCAATGTTATTTTCGCTGCACTAGCACTTTTCTCATTTCCTTCTATTAAGCTTTGAATTTTCAAAAAGCCAGAAACATTTCTTATTCCTATTTTTTTCTTTTTACTTTTTCTTTTTACATTTTCTTTATAACTTTTAAAATGTCATTTTCCAAACATGACTTTCAAAAATTTTGACAGAATTATATTCCTAAGATTCCTATTTTGCATTTACTATTTGTACTACAACTTATGCTGAGTCCCGTTTGAAAAATCATATATGACATGTAATTTGAATTTAAAGTAGTATTACTTTAATGTGAAAGATAAAGTTAGTTATGAATTATTTATACAATAAGTTTAAGTGTAAATGTTTAACAAAATAAACTATTTTCTTCGTGTGCCAAAATATTTATTTGAGATTTATTTGATTTGAAAATTAGCCATCAAAAGTTAGGTTTTTTTCTCTCTCATCATGCACTGTTAGACATTTCTTGGAGAAAATAGTTAAATAACAATTTATTGCATTGTTATTTTATCATATTCCGACAAAACAGGCAAATAACCATAAATAAGATGGTATTCAAACTTTTAACTGTGAGAAAACCTTTTACTAACTGGTTTCACCTAATAAGGTTAAAGAACCAGATTTTTATCGCACCAATTAGCCCATCTAATGAAGCCACAAATAAATATATATATATATATATATATATATATATATATATATATATATATATATATATATATATATATATATATATATATATATATATATATATATATATATATATATATATATATATATATATATATATATATATATATATATATATATATATATATATATATATATATATATATATATATATATTAACATTTTGTATTGTGTACCTTAGCTCCTTTGTCTGAAATTTCATTCCTAATTTTCTGCAAATAGAAAGTCACATTCTTTTACTTTTCTCTCAAATCATTTGTTTGCGAGGGAAAAAATATACATTAGCAAAAAAATCGATCATCATAATAGCTATATTCTAAGAGCAAACAAAATCTCTTATTTTTTTCCTTAACATATCAAACAATTCCTTATGTAATTTAACGTTAAGTGCCTTTTCACCTAGCAAGTTAAAGTGGCTTTAACATCATTTAGCTCGTAAAAGTATTCAGCCCTCTGTAAAACTTATTGTTAAATTTTAAAAAAAAGTATTGCATTTTATTTAGAAAAATTTACTTAAAAGTAGGATTTGATTGTATATAGGAATTATTTTATATTTTAACATTTTAAAATTAAACTTTACGTACTACTTAATTAAAACATTTTGTTAATTTATAACATCAAATATGTTGCATTTTATTTTAAAACATAATTTAATAAGAGAATTTAGTTAATACTTGAATATATCAAATTAATTTTAACGTAATTTAACGTTTAGATGTACATAAATAAATCTTAACGTAACTTAAATTTTAGTTTAGTTTTTTGCTTGTTAAAATGCTTTTTAATGGTATCACAACTTGGTTCACCGAAATATTCAGCCCCCAATGAAATGCATTGCTTACTTAAAATTTTAAAATGTTTAAACTTATTTAAGAGATTTCACTTAGTAATAGTACCTATTCCATAATTTTATATTGATATTCATCTTTGAATAATAAAATAGTGTCAATAATTAGAAGGATTTAATTTAATTTGTATTAATTATTACTTCATTTAATTCCACGATTCTACGTTTCTTTAACTTAATTAATTTTACATTTCTAATTCGTATTTCATATTTCTAATTCGTATTTCATATTTCTAATTCGTATTTATTTCGTAAAAGCATATATCGTTATTTCAATTTCAATATTATTTTAATTTTCTTCGGAATCAAATATAATCATTCCAAACGTATTATTTATATTTTTAAATCCGATTTACTTGAGTATTTATGATAAATTTCTTTTGAAATTATAGAGCTGTTGAAAAAAAACTTTTCATGAAATTGTAGAGTTGCGGAAAATATTCTTATGATAAAATTATTGAGATGTTAATAGTCAACATTGGAATAATTATTAAAGTAATCTTCACTTAACGTAGTGAAAGAATATATCTAGATCCATAATAGAAAGAAGATACTAAGAATATATAAAGACTCTCACATGTGCATATCTACTCGAAGGTTAAGTAAGGCTCAAAAGCATATTTTTATTTTTATCAAAATCGGAGCATTTGTTTCATAAACTCAGAGAATTACATGCATGAAATTTCCTACCTTTTACCACTTAAACAGTACTGTTTTTTTTATGTCATATAAGGTTTCTTGTCTAAAAAGAATAATACTGATACTAAGTTGAGAAAAAAAGCAAAAACATTAGATTAAGTCATTCCCCACTTAAATTATGTCAATTAATAAATTATAAATAATAGCATCATTAATGTTAACCTTGGATATCATGAGCATCGGTTTGCACATCTCATGATCTACCTATATCACTAACTTAATATTTTAGACATTTTTTTCTAAAGCAGATACATTATCAGAAATGAGTAAACAAATGAAATAAAATACGTAGATACAGAAATATATACAGAGAAAAAATAATTTAGGCAAAAACAGCCAGAATATTGTAAAATTTACCATGTTTCTAGTTTTATGGGAACACCAAAAACCTCGGTAATTTTCATCAAAGTGCTTTGGTAATGATTTTGTAACATTAACAATAAAATATGACTTTATAATCTGTGATTAAGTTATTTAAATGTAGTAAAACTTCGCAATTTAGCCTAGATATCTTTGATCATATCATTAAAACCATTTATTCAGCTAAATTTACTTTTAAGTTTTGTATTTTTTTACTAAATGTGTGGCAATAAGAATAATTATTTTGGAAAGCTGGAATTTTCAATAAATCGTTACCATATGAAAGGAAAAATGACTAAATGAATGATTTAAATACCGCATATTTTGGTTTTATGAGCCAGAATGATATTGTAGTTTTTTATTACCAGAAATGTCGTTATCATGCAGTACGGTAATTTTACCAGAATTTTTTTCACCGCGCATGTTACCTTAGGGAGCAGAAGTTGTGGTTTAAACTGGAAACTATTCGCGAAACTTAGATTAAAAATGAATCTTATACTTTTTGGGAGTTGTTACTATTTCACAGTAAGCATTTTAATCTAAAATATAACGGAGTCATGGAACGAACTTTTTTTTTATTTTAGTATAAAAAATTAATGTAATGTTAAGTAAAAATATTTTGATGAAATTAAAATATGGTTTTATAGCCTGTGATTATATTTGGTGAATGTGGTAATTTTATTATGATATCTTAGAGTATGGCGCAAAAAACATTTATTACATTAAAATTTACTTTTCAGTTTTGTAGTTTTCCCTAAATGTATGCTAATAAAAACTATAATTTTGAAAACCGGAATTACCAGTAAACTGTTGATCAGAAAAAGTACCAAATGAATGGTATAAATATTAGATATTTGGTTTTTAATACCAGAATTATGGTTCATAAATAATCATATAAATAATCAGATTCATTTATAAATAATCAGATTCATTTATAAATAATCAGATTCATTTATAAATAATCAGATTTCATAAATAAGCAGATTCCTTTAATGATCGGAATGTTTTCAAAATGCTCAATACTACCTTATATTAGTTTTTATGATTTATTTTTTCCCTGGAAATTATTTCCGTTCTGAAATATGCATAACATATTCAATAGCATTTAAAACTAAATTATTTTGTTATTCAATTCTTTTCTCAGTTAATGAAAACCATTAATATAGTGTGTAATATTTTATACCACAAACTTGAATTGAGTGTAGAATAAAATTTATTATTAGAGATTCCCTATACATTTGCAGAGATGCCAACTTCTCTGAACACGCCAAAAAAATTTAAAAAACGGTAAATAACTACAAACTAAAATTTGCAAATATTTGACTAATGTTGCTTACTTTTTAGACAGTTTAGCATGAATTAACTATAACAAAGTAGCGAATTATATAAGGCTTTGAATTATTTAGAGGTAGAGGTGGATAAAAACCTAATAAATTGTATTTATTAAACCAAGAATTGCAATTATTAAACTACCACTCGAAAATATTTATTTGCTGTCCAGAGTAAGTAGGCATCTCTGCATTTGAATAACAAATTAGCATAGAATTTGAAAAACGTTATATGGTTGTTGGTGTTTTTATTTTTGAAATTATGTGACTCTCCAGAGCAAAAATTTATCTTAATTTTTTATATAAATATGCGTCATCAAATTATAAATTTGAGAAATGGCCCGGAGGGTGTTGCTGCAGGACTAAGTTCTACAGGACACCTCCGTCCACCAAAAAAAATCAAAAATGCGAGTGTCCTGTATATGTTAAAATAGTTTTAAATGTTATTTGTTAAAAAGTTACATGTTAAAAAGTTAAGGAATCCATATATTTGCTATTGATTGATTAAATTTATTGCCAAGGCTCTTTTTTCTTCTCCTTACGTAATCAATTACATTGGCGGAAAAGAAAGTGTGAGAATAGTAGAGAATTTTAATGAAATAAAAACATCAGCTACCATATAACGGTTTTCGAATTCTATGCTATTGTGTAAGGCTGAGGAATCTCAAAATAGATTTTATTCTTCACCCAATTCAAGGTTGTGGTATAAAAAAGTTACAGATTATATTAATGATTTTTATTAACTGAGAAAAAGGTTACATAAGATACTAGTTTAGTTTTTTAAATTATAGGAAATATGTTATGCATATTTCAGCATGGCAATGACTCGTATTAAATAGCAGCGAAATAGCATTTCTATTTGTTTCAAATACAAATGTTTAATTTAATAAGTTCATACTTATTCCTTTTCTTTTAATCATAAAATGGGACAGTATCCATTGCACGAGGAATTGAAAATTAGAGATTATCACATTTATTAGATTAATCAGCATGAAGTTGGATTTTAACTGGATACCAATATTCCAAACAGAGCATAATTTAGCATTATTACATCAAACTCCAACTCTTCACATAATAACTTTAATGAAGAGAAGTCTGTAAGCTTTTCATGACGATCCATAATCCGTTAAAATATATCGTAGTTTAGATCTGAAACCGAATGTTCACGGAAATATGTCGCCCTTCTTGTCAAAGGTACCGCAATTGCGTGATATCTGTGGTGCTGGTTAAATTGATTTCTGCTTAGCAAATTCAGCACGCGATCTAGTTTGGTATCTTAAGATGGATTTTGAAGTGAAGTGATTTAAATTTTTGTTTCTTAAAGAAAGTTGAGTTTTGTGAAAGGCAAAAAAAAAGATAAAGACAGATTGGAGTATAAGTTAGTTGAATTAAATTTTAGATAAAATTGTTTTTTTTAAAGCAAATAAAAGTCTTAAAATTTGACTAAAAATGAGAGTGATATAGTATATAAAGTAATAAATCAGATGGAATCAATTAAACTAGTTAGCATTTATGATATCCTATCAATGACTTAGTACTGATTCAATTATATTACTTTTATTTTATATTTAATTAGTGCTAGGCCTAAAGCTTTTGTTAAAATTTGAATCCTAAATGAAATGAAGGCAATGATTCTTTTAATTAGACAATATGTTCACTTGAAGCATTTTCAAGGAAACAGTTAAGTATAAAAAGAAAAACTTCATGAATTTCAACCAACACTTTTTGAAATTTTTATATCTGGAAAATATTAAACAGAAAACTATTAAAATGTATACCTTTATAATTAAGTCTTTTCATAAAAAGGGATATTATAACCAACTCTCTTTTCGTTAAGTTCAAACTCAGTTATATTTCCTCAAACCATGATCAAATTCAAAAGGCTATAAGTAGAATGACTTTTTCTCAACGGCTAATTAACTATAAGTTAATTAAACAAGAGAACAAAGAATACGAAAAAAACATAAATGTTTCGCTTCTAACTTGGACAACTCTGATTAGTCTACATTCTAACTTTTCTTAACACAACTTTCTTAAGAATCTTTACTTAGTAATAATAACAGCGAAAATCGATCTCATATCGCTGGAATCAGTTGATTTTTGTGCCTAACCTCCAGGGCATGAATGCATTGTTCTCAATCTAGAAACCAAATAGTTCTTCGAAAACTTCCTATCTGTTTTATTCAAGGCTTTATTTCAAGTTGTAAGAATCTGCTTTTATATTACTTCAGCAAAGGTATTACATTCCGCTTTACAGAAGGATTTTTTTCTTCGTACGTAAACAATCGTCATATATTTAGATCAATGTTAGAATAGTATATTAAAGTTGTAGCAATTTTTGGCATTTTTAAAAATATTAAAATGAATATTTTTGGGGGTATTTACCAAATTTTATGTATTACAAAGCCATATTTTATTGTTAATTTTACCAAAATCAGTATCAAAGGTAAAAATCGTAGAGATTTTTTGGATTACCTTAGAGACAGAAACACGGTAAATTTTACCATATTCTGATTGTTTTGATCTTATTTTCGTTGTCATTTTAGATTAGGCTTTACAACAGGGAACTTTTTTTTCGCTTTGTATGTACAATATATTTATATCAATGCTATGACAGTATATTAAAAGTAAAGTGTTTTTTTTGCATTTTCATAAACTTTAAAATTAGTATTTTTTTTACATTCTTATAACTAAATGGTTTAATTAATTTCTGCGAAAGAAATGTGAAAGAAGAAAGAACAAGAATTAATAGTGGTTCTTAGCATAGTTGTGAATTAAAGTTTACGCTGTTCAAAACAAAATATTAATTTTATTCAAAATTCGCTCCTTACCTCCAGGGTAATGACTACATTAATCTCAAACGAGAACTTAAATAGTTCCTGGAAACTTTCTATCTGTTTAATTCAAGACTTTATTTCAAGTTGTAAGAATATCATTTATATAACTTTAAAAAAAGTTCGATCCTGTTTCGCAAAAGGAGACTTCATTTTTTATTTATGAATAAACAGTCCTTATACATTTATATTCATGTGAAAAGAATATATAAAAGTTACAAAAATCTTTGTCATTTTGAAACTAAAGTTTTAAAGTACTTGTTGTTTTTTATGCGATTATAGTAAACTACAAATATGCGACAAAATTGAATAACTATGGATATCTGCATAATGTGTTTACTATAAAATCCAGTTTTTATAACACCATATATTAAGTATTTGTTAAAATTTTATAACTATATTTGTATCCATATTAGAATAGTACAATGTTGTTACTCAATATAGTGTTGTTATTTATTTCCGAAGAACAGATTGAAAATGGGTGATTGTTATTTCAAGCTAAATTTTATTAAATTTTAAAAATTTAGAAGAATAAAGATGTATGCACATTATTAAACGTGGTATTTTTAGAGAGAATTCAGTGTCTGCCGTTAAAAAAAATTTTAGTATGTAAAATGTTTTAATTATCAAATTATGTTTTCAAAAATAGAAATGTTTCTTGAAAACGTAATATTTTATGGGTAATGCAATATTTGATATAAAACCAGAAAATACCTCTCCAAAGCCAGAGTGATGCATCTTGTGGTTTTCGATCACATTTGAAGATATATTATTATTTTTCTCGTAAATAACAATACTGGAATATAAATAAATTATTTTTTGAAGCTTTAAAAGAAATTAAACGAACTCCTAAAGAAAAAGTAATCTTACATTGAGAAAAAAATATGGTCAAAACTATCAAAATAGGATAAAATTTATCATATTTCTGGCTCTATGGAAACACCATAACGCATGGTAATTTTTGCCAAAAAGATTTGGCTATTTTTTGGTAATATTAACTTAAAAATAAGGGTTTTTTAACTATGGTGTTGGGTAGTAAATGTGGTAAAATTGATGATTTTAGCATCATACCTTAGAGCATAGCATAGAAACTAATTATTTCGTTAAATTTCCTTTTTAGTTAAGTATTTTTTGCTAAATGTGTGAAAAAAGAGCTATAATTTTGAGAACAAGAATTTCCAGTAAACCGTCATCATACGAACTTAAAAAATTACCAAATGAATAGTTTATATACCTTATAGTTCGGTTTTATTAACGTAACTATGTTTTTTTTTCAGAAATGCCATTCATACAATTACAGTAATTTTACCAGAATTTTTTCTCCTTTGATGATTCAGATTAATAATCAATTTTCTTACTAATAACTGCAAAAAAGTTATTTATTTTCTTTTTTCTTTGAAAAAAAAATCTAAGCTGGAAAAATGATAGATGCTTATTTAGCAAAATACAATGAAATACTGGAAGAAGTATTAATAGTGTCCTTTTACTTAGTCATTACTCTCTTTATCTCTCTAATGACAAAAGAAAGATCCATAATCATACCAATATGAAATCTCACCACGAGGCATTTCATTGTGCTTGTATTTACGTCATCAGAAATCTTTCACTAAAAACAGGGACATTACATGCTTATTACGATGGATAATAAGTGATTACTTGCGTCATTTTAAGAGCAAAATGTTTTCTGGTAAGGATCAAAAATTGTACGTCACTATAAAAACATGTAATAACACTTTTCTTCCCAAGATAAGTCTGTTCACGTAGCCTACGTGAGAAATGAATCACAAATTTCCCCTTTTCAACAGAAAAAAGTATTCAGACCAGATTCAGTTTCTGAAGAATCAAAATTTCTCAATATATAGAAAACCAACTTATGACAATGCTTGTAAAACATGAAAATATTTCAAAAATTTCGTCATTTTTAATATTAAAATTTACTTTATTAAATTATGCTTTATTTTGCTTTATACTGTTTTTCTGTGCTCTGCTTGGATTGTATTACTGATTTTTGTACCAAAAATCATTTAATGAAGGTTTTAATAATGTGAAGAACAGAATCACTTTCCACCCTAAGCAAAATATTCAGCCTTGATTTAGTTTCTGAAGAATCCAAAATTTTCAATGCATAGAAAATCAACTTATGACAATAAGAATAACAATATTAGTAGATCATGAAGATAGTATCGCAAAAATTTCGGCATTTTTAGTATTAATATATACCTATTAAAATTTATTATATTTCATTTCATTTTATTTAATCTTATTTTATTTTGTATTATTTTTTTATTTCATACTGCTTTTCAGTGTTCCGTTTGGATTGTATTACTAATTTTTATACAAAAAATAATTTAAACAATATCGAAAATAATTTTTTTTATTTAGTTACTGTACTGTCATAATAGATACTATTAAAACCAACATATATGTCGAAATTAATTCATCACAAAATGGCTTGATATTTGGTAAAACATTTATTATTTTTTACAAATATATATTATTTTCTTCAATGCAATTGTTTTAATCCAGGCAAGTCCAACAGCTTAACTTCCAAAAGTACAATAACTAATCAGCAATAAAAAATTTTAATAAAAGAAGTCTTATAACTAAAACGAAACATAGAAATAAATAAAGATATTTTTTTCTTTTATTACAGCAATTTTTAAAGGTTTAACAAATAAATGCATAATCATAAGGTTTTGGCCTTTTCATATTAAAATAATATGAATATTTTAGAATCACTCCCTTAAAGCTATAAAATAGTTAGGTTAGTCAAACCATATTAGTAACACTAGTATCGGAGCACTAAATTAAATGAAGCTTGAATCGTTGTCTGGAAAAATGAAGTACTTACGCCCAAACAGACTGCAACGAGCTTTTAAGAAGAAACGTTTTCTCTAAAAGTTGCATGTTGTAATTTCCCCAGTGTAAATTTTAAAACAGAGAACTCGCAGATACCAAGTCATAAGAAAGCTTGCTTGCTTCAGCGCTGAATCTTAAAAATAAACATTTTGCTTAAAATAAAAATACCAAGGGAAATATGAAGAATACTTTTTGTTGCATTCTAATTTTATTTTCTGTTGTTGACATCTTATTATTATTAATCTATGAGTGAAGTCTCAAAATGCATCTGCACTTAGGATTTGATGAACTTTTTCTTAATTCATGCTTCTACGCTGATAAAAATGTCGATAAAATTTACAGTAGAGAGTACCGGTAACTTTTACCGTAAAATCCATTTTTATTGGAACATGTTACAACTTAAAAATCTGATATACCGTAGTTTATATAGTAATGATTATCGTGAAATCACTATAATTACATAAATATTACTGTAAAAAATGAGGAATAAAATTTAACAGTTAAACTGGATTCTACAGTAAAATGGATTTTACGAATACTGTGCTCAGGGTACTAGTACTTTTTACAGTAAGTTGATCCGGAATATTTTACAATATAGCTTTATTAGCAATCACCATACTTAAAAGTGCATTTTATTGATTGGTTAGTTAAAAATTTCGAATACAATATTATTCCAATTGCATTGAATCACATCCCTTGGATGATTTCGGCCTGTAATATTTATGTATGCAATACACTAGTCTAAACGAACCACGTATGTTGCGTATAATATGATTTAGTGCGAGAAAACTTATCTCCAACGTTTTCATTTTTTGGTGAACATACCAGAAAAGGTATTTATAACTATTGTATGGTAAGTATTTAATAAAAAAATGAATGAAAACCGCTTTGCAAGCAACAGCTATGCGAATATTGCATTAAACTGCCGTATTTTGCCTACTTTTTTTAAAAATAAAATAGGAAAATGACATAGGTGCATTAAAACTAATTAAATGATTAAATATATATTAAATAATTATATAATTATTAACAAATTATTATTAAATAGTTATATAAATAATATTATGCACACTAATTAAAAACATATTACTGTAAAAATTGCTGCAAAATATTACGGTACAAAGGGATATTACGATAGTACTTATTTTACAGAAAATTCACCCAAAGTTATATGAGGCTTTATGAGGACACCAAAAACCTTTCTAATTATTAACGACCGAAGTACTTTGATGATAAATTAGGAAAAATTAAAATTAAAGTAAGTTATATGCGATAAAATTTGGTAAGTGCACCACAAATCACATTATTTTTTATCAACACAACTTTTGGTAATGGCTTTAGGTAAAATTAAGAATGAAATATTGTTTTATAATATGTGATAAAATTTGGTAAGTGTGGTAAAATTTAATAATTTTATCCTTATAACGTAGAGCATGACATAAAATCAATTTATCCATTTAAAGTTAATTTTAAGCTTTGTATTTTGTGCTAATTGTTTAGTAATAACTATATTTTTAATAACTATAGTTTTAAAAACTAGAATTTCCGATAAACCGTAACCTTATAAATGGAAGAACTACCAAATGAGTGCCTTAAATACAATATGTTTTGGTTTTATTAAACATAATTAATGTTTTTATAATCGGGAATGTCATTATCATATAGTACGGTAATTTTACCAGAATATTTTTCTCCGTGTGGAATATATTGCATTGTTTGTTTTTTAATCATTGTGAGTTTGTATTTTAATCTTTGTGAGTTTTCCATAATATTTTGAATTTGATGATCACTATGATAAGTACAAAAAGTGGTGCTAAAAGCCAATAAGCAGGAAAGTCACAGTTTTTATAAATTTGAAAATGTAACATTTGAAGATTATCCCCGATTACACACTAAAAAAGCATGGTCAAAACTCTCAAAATGTGGTAAAATTTGTTGTGTTTCTGGATCTGTGGGGACATCGAAAAGCACGGTAAATTTTACTAAAGCAAGTTGGTTATGATTTTGGCAAAATTTACAATAAAATATGGTTTTATAATAAGAGATAAAATTTAGTAAATGCGGTAAAATTTTATAATGGTACCTTAGAACATGGCATAAAAACCATTTATTCGGTATAATGTACTTTTCAGTTATGTATAATTTACTAAATGTTCAGAAATAAGAAGTATAATTTTGAAAACTTGAATTTCAGGTATACCGTTCCTTAAGAACATAGAAATTAATAAATTAATGGTAAAAATACTGTATGTTTTGAATTTCAATACCAGAATTATACTTTGTTTTTTACCAGAAATGTCATTACCATACACTACAGTAACTTTACTAGAATCGTAGAGAATTGTATAGAACATTGATATAGTTTCATTCAAAACATTAATTACTTCTTGGAAAAAGTAGACATTTAGGACAATTAATTAAATAATCCCAAGAAACTGAAGCTGTAAACTATATCCACTTCAAAAATATAAAATTGGAAATAACAGTCGATATGTTTCAACAGCTCAAAAATTAGACAAAAAATTGGTTGCATACTTTTGAGAGCTAAATGCATATCGACTGTTATTTCCATTTTGTATATTTTTGAAGCGAATGAAGTTTTTAATTAAGTAATATTACAAACAATTGTTTAGCATTATCCATACTAAAAGAGCAACCACACATTCATGTATAATTCATGTTTAATTCATCAAGATTAAGATTATTAGTATTATTTAAAGTTTTATGGCTATAATATAAAGATTATTAGCATCCATTGTAAAACATGCGAATATTATTTGTGTTTCTAATTAACACGGGAAACATTCTTATCAAGCAGGATAAAGTGGTGCTTCATAATAAATGCATAATATTTCCTCTTTGAACAAGCATTCAATCATGTTAGTAAGCTCAAGATGACGTTAAGCTCAGCATTTCACTTAAGCAGTTTAATCTTCTAAGATCTCAGTATTTTGTCATATTCGTTAGGTTTACTTACCTGATTGAAACACTGAAACTCTAAATATATAGCGCTAAATCTATTTTAAAGCAAAGCAATAACGAAATGTATTTTTATATTTGATTTGTCAGAAGCAGAATTAGTTAATTAATTGATTTTTCAAATCCATTTATTTCCTTTATTTGTATAACAGTTTGTTGTTTCTCATTAAGAAGAAAAAGTATGGTCAAAACTTTCATAATATGGTAAAATTTACCGTGTTTCTTGATCTATTTAAACACCAAAATGTTGGGTAATTTGTACCAAAGTGCAATGATTATTGCAAAATATATTTAAAAAAAAGTATGGTTAAAAGTACAAGCGATAAAATTCGGAAAAAGTGTTAAGATTTGGTATTTTTCTCATGAAACCCCAGAATAGGGCTTAAAAACCATTTATTCGGCTAAACTCACCTTTCAGTTTTCTGTTTTTTACTAAATGTGTGGTAATAAGAACTGAAATTTTAAAAGCCTGAATTTCCGGTAAACCATTACCATATGGGCGAAAAAAATTACTAAATAAATGGTTTAAATACCTTATTTTTCTTAATTTTGGCTGTATTAACCAGAATGATGTTTTTTTTACCAGAAATGCTGTTGTTGTCTGTCATTTACGTCGCCCTAGAGCTGCACAATGGGCTATTGGCGACGGTCTGGGAAACACCCCTGAGGATGATCCGAAGACATGCCATCACAATTTTGATCCTCTGCAGAGGGGATGGCACCCCTGCTTTGGTAGCCCGACGACCTGCACGCGAAGTCGATCACTTTAAGGTAGAACAGTTTAACGAAGACCAATACCGCACACCCTCGGTCCCTACGCAGACTGATCCAAGTGGTCACCCACTAGCACACTGACAGCCGCCAGTGATGTTTGATTTCGGTGATCTGCTGGGAACCGTGTCTTAACGATCAGGCCACTGCGGGACTACCAGAAATATACATTACCACAGAGTGCAGTAATTTCACCAAACTTTCTTTCTAAGATATGAAAATATTTCTTTATGAAAGACTATAATATGAAAAATTTGATTTAGTACACTCGTAGTTAAACGTAATTTAATTTTTCATAATTGTTTTAATTCGATGATTTTAAAATTTTAGTTTATTTCATATAAATAAATTATTTTCAATTAATTTTTTTTTTACTTTAATCAATAATTATTATAAATAATTTTAATTTCACCTTATAAATAAAATTACCATATTCATTTTAATTGATATGCTCGTACCAAAACTATAATTATTTTTAATAATTCATTTAATTTACTAAAAATTATCACTTCCGCTTTTTAATTTACATAAATAAATTATTGCCCAAGTTATTATTTTATAAAAAGTCTGAGATTTTTAACAATAGTGGCAAAATTCATTCATTTCTTTTCTTTCCTTAATTTATATCGATTATTCATTAATTTTGATTATTGTATTCATGTGTTAATTTTCTAGATAATTTCACTTGACCCATAAGAATAAAATTAGTAATATATAATAAGTAAGGAGTAAAACTTCATTTACTTTTTCTAATTCATTTAACTTACAAATTTTTTGAAATTTCAAATTGTTATTTCGATAAATAAATTATTTCATAAACTGCTTTGTTTCAAAATAGTGATTTACTATAATTGTAGAAATATCAACTTTCAACTAACGATTTTTTTCATCATAAGTTTAGCATCTTGTTCCGTATAAATAAAAATAACCTTTATTAACCTTTAAGTAAATTTATTTCTTAAAGGTTAGAAGAATTTTTGTTAAAAATAAACTCTAACGTAAATGCCTTAAATTCAAAGAAATCCTTTAATTTTAAAACATGTTGAACAGAATTTTCTTAACTTTAAAAGGGAAAAATAGCTAAAATATATTTAAAAAATATATTGGACTTTTTTTTGAAAATTGCTAACTTGGTGTGATTTTTTTCACATAGATTAATTAAAATCAATGAAATATTCTTAGCTTTTGTATATTTTAAAACCCCAAACTCATTCAAAAAGTAACTTTTTCAAATATCAAAAAATTAGATAACATACACTTAACATTCTTTTTTAAATCTGTAGATTTTCTACATATATAAGTTTTGTGTTATTTTTACTAGTAGTATACAGGTTTTCAAATAGATGTGAACAGAATACAGCCAATCGACCTGTGTAGGGGTCAGGGAACTAGCCTTGCATCAGAAAGGTTCTGGGTTTGAATCCGGTGCAGGGCATGGATGTTTTTTCATTCCCCGTACTACCTGTCCTTACTGCGGGGTAGACGTTGGCCCACCTAATATGATGCCCCTGAAAGAGTGGCCAACAAATCTGTCCTTCATATGCCTGCATGAAAAAAGGTCATTCTCCTGGTGGACATTTGCAGAAAATTGTCACAAGTACAGAACAGCTTTAAATCTATTATACCTTTCAAAAAGGCATTACTTCATATTCGAAAAAAGTCTAACACAACTTAGGAGAAAAACAATTTTGAAAACAACAGCTTCGGATAAAAATAGCTTTCGAGATAAACATCTTTACAACAAAGAACCAACCAAAGATTCAATAAAATTTTTACAATTCCGTTTTTATAAAAATACTGGATAAGTCTTATATCACAAAGAAATGAAAGCAACTCGTTCACTAATTGTTACAAAATTAACTACAGACATTCAAAAATCACCATAACGATGTACTGCTCTCTTTATATATCCACTTAACTTTCATGTCTCGTTTATTTCCGAAAGAAAATAATTAGTTTAGAACTATTCTGCGCGATAATTCATGTCGCATAATTTTTTTGGAAATACTAATTGTGATGTCAAGTTAAATTTTTCTAAGAGATACCATTTTTTTTATTCTGAGTTATTCATTTTCAGCACAATTGAGTTATCTTACCATTTAACCACTTGACTAAAATAATCAACTTTCTAGGATGTAATTGGAATAGTTTGCACTTCAATATCTAGAAATTATCTTTCAAATATAAACAAAACAATTTGCTAGTAAAATATAAAAAAATACAAATGTTAATATCTACTTGTTAATAAATTAATATATTTTTATTAAACATAAATTTAATCTTTACAATCTTTTCAATTTTTAAAATTAAATTTAGTATCTACATTTCGTAATTAATATAAGCGTTTTGGAAATAGTAAGTCCAGCTTAAAATTCCATTTCACTAAAAATTAGAACTTTAAAAATAGTGATTCGATTAAAAAGTTATGCGAATATGATCCAGCGTTTTAAAGTTCGAAAAAAGTTATATACTTTAATAAATACTATAAAATCAAATTAATTTATATCTTAACTTTTCATAGATTATCTTTTATTATAATAATTAATAAATTAATTCTTAACAATTCAATCTTAACAATCTTTTCTTCGCCTAAAAATCAAATTTAGTATCTACATTTCATAATTAATTTAAGCGTTTTGGAAATAGTAAGTCCAGTTTAAAATTTTATTTCACTCAAAATTAAAACTTTTAAAATAGTGATTCGATTAAAAAGTTACCTGAATATAATCCACCACTTTATTAAGTTATATACTTTAATGACTACTCTAAAATCAAATTAATTTACTTTTTAACTTTTCATAGATTAAATCTTTCCATCCACTTATAATGGCTGAGAGCTACAAAAAAACTGAATCTTTTTTTAATATTATCTTTATGAAAAAAGTATATTTAACGAAAAATAAATTTATATAATTCTTGAATAAAAACTGAACAATTTTGAACTTTACGAATGAATCGTTTTATGTATAAGATGTTGCGAACAGTTTTACTGCGATAAACGCATAGAATTTACATTCTTTATAACTGAATAATATAAACGAAGTGATTATTTTAAACAATAAGACATTACTTTTAAAAACCATAATAATGCATTATTAAATCTATTGATTCGATGAACAGCGAGAAAAATATAATTTAGCAATTACATTAACTTAATTAAATTAAGTAATTAAATAGTAATTAAATTTTATTATTGTTACTACTCGAAAATGTAAACTAACTTATTTAACCATAATAAAAATTCCCTTTATGATGGCTAGGCGAATTCTTTATACCACTTTTAGGTACACAAAAAAATGGTAATATGCTTCCTGCTGTATTTTTAAAAAGTTATTTATGATAACTTTCAAAAGAATTGAGCAAATATTAGCTTGAAATGTCAGTATTAAAAAGAAATATAGTAAAATTAAAACAAATTTGGGTAAGGGTAAAAATACTAAAGGTAATATTTATTTCAAACCTGATCTTTTATACAAATGTGAATGTATTGCTTCAGTTAATTTTTTCACACTAAAATAACTTCTCAGAAACAATTTTAAAAATAGCAGCATTTAGTCTCTTAAAAATGACAAATTTGTTGAAAAGCGTCAAAAAATTAGCGTTCTCACATCAAAAAATTTGATTGAAACATTTATTTATTATACAGCACACAGGAAAAAAAATGAAATTACCTTACTGTGCTGTAAAGACATTTCTGATATAAAAAAAAAACATAATTATGTTTTATAAAATCGAAATATACAGTATTTTAACTATTCATTTGGTAATTTTTCCGTTCATACCGTAAAGGCTTACCGGAAATTCCAGTTTTCAAAAATTATAGCTCTTATTACCACACATATAATAAGAAAATACAAAATTGAAAAGTAAATTTTATCGAATAAATGGATTTTATACCATGCTCTAAGATATCGTGATTATTACATTTTACCACATTAACCAAATTTAATCAGATATTATAAGACCATATTTTATAGTCAATTTAACCAAAATCATTACTTAAGTGCGTTGGTTAAAATTATTGAGCTTTTTAATGTTCCCAGAAGTCCAGAAATATGGTAAATTTTACCATATTCTGGTATACTTGGCAATGCTTTTATTCTCAGTATATTATTTGGCTAACTCAACGCGATATTTAAGAGTGCTTTGACAGAACTTAATGTTCTACGCAAACATAATTTTTTCTCCCAAGTATTTAGCAAAATATTACCTTGCAATGTTCTGTTTCGCCTGATTTTATTTACATACTACCATTAAATGTCTGTTTTGTAGTTGTAGTTTATGCTAATATTCGATATAAGAAAAACGTCACTGACAACATTGACGTCATTGATAAACGTCAACACATGATGTACTACTTACAAACATTGATTCATGGTGTACAAAAACAGACATGTACTTTTTTCTGTCATAGAAATTTTATTTTACCTTCAAATTAAGTTTTTGAGGATGTGAATGCCAAGTATGTTAACAGGCTGTTGCGGGAATGATTAAATCTCAAAACCAAGATGGCTTACTCAGTAACTTCATAAAATAGAACATCTAAAAATCTAAATTTTCTCACTAATGCTTAAGAGACGTGATGGCTCAGGGGATGAGCGGTCGCCTTCCTTTGAGGTGAACCAGGTTCGAATCCCAGCGATGGCTGCTCGATACGAATTCCGCATCCGGCTTGCAACAACCACAATGCTGACGTGAAATATCCTCTGTGATAAACGGATCATGGGTTAGAATTCCCCTGCTGTCAGGCTAACCATGGGAGGTTTTCGTGGTCTTCCGTTCCATATAAATTGGTCTTCCTTTCCATTCGTGTTAGTTCCATCAAAAAGTTCAACACGAAGGCGAATCTCACCCAATACTTTATCTAGGAGTTACCTTGTCTTCTGGATTGGGTTCAAAATTACCAGGCTACGGAGCTGAGCATTAGTAGGCGTACACCCAATTTTGGTTCGGTGGTTCAACGACGGTTATAAAATATAAAACTAATACTAAGGAAATAATAATGAAACATGAAGCGAACTGAACTTACTAACCCAAGTTGATTATAATGAACTAAGAAATATGCATTATAATCAAAATAAACAAGTAACTTTCCTTTTCTAAAAGAATGCATTTTTTCTTGAAGAAGAAATACAAATCTTCCAAACATTACAGCGACACAAATTGCAAGGTATAGTGTTATCAACAAACAGGAATTCTACATTTCTTCAAAGACATTTGTACACGCAACTCTCTTAATCTTAACAGTTCCCAGCTTCGAAAGCATCACATTATTGAGGAACCATTAATCTTTAAGGACGTTTTCCAGGAAATCCAAGCATCTATCAGGGGAATTTCTTTTATCAGTTTTTCCTGACTTCTGCCAGGATTCCTCCCCAGAGGACACTGATGTTGCCTTTCCAATTGCATTTAGTCAGTTGTACCTCGAGGTATTTACCTCCTCTTCAAAAGTGTTTTTTATTTCAAGACAGCACGGGTATTATTTTAGCATTTAGATGTACTAAAAAAGTACTTTATAGTATCCTAATGCGTAGGAGGTTTTAAAGGAAATCATAATAAAGCATCAAATATTCAATTTCATTTAGTAAATCCTTTCAGAGAAAAATAGCAACATAAAAATGAAAATTACATTATTCCGTTTTATCGCCTGGTATCTGTAATATTTTGCTTCTATTCTACTATAAATAGCATATTTTCAATTCAATTGTTGAAGAATAAGATTCTCGGAAAATTTTCAGAGCAAACATTTTCAAGCTTAGGGAGAACGTCTTTGTCATTTATTTAAATATTCTTTTACTTGGTATTTATAAAGGGCTGAAAAACAAATATGAATAAAGTAACAGTAAGGTATTAAATTTAATCATTTAAAATATGTGGGAAGTAATAAATATTTATCAAAAGAACCGATATAGTTATTTTGACATTAATTTTAGATTATTCCAAAAAAGGAATTTTTCTAACACTAACAAATTTATATATTTATCTAAGTGATTAAAGTTCTGGAAGTTAAAATAGTTCCAATTGAATCAATTTTTTAATTGTAGCATGAAAAATCGAAAGATAATTTTTTTTGCTTTTAACCACAAGCTAAAATGGTTTTTCAAAGAAGAAAAAAAGACAGTTTCCAGTTTGTTATAAGGAATTGAATTTTTTCCACTTATTAACTAAAAAAATAAATCTCAAAAATCACTAAAGAAAATTGAGCAAATATTTTGAGTATAGGTGAAATAGTAAGCTTTTAGTGAAAAAAACGTGAAAACTGCCAAACATTCGAAACAAAATAATAGCAATGAGAAAGGGCTTTTTTTTAATTTAAATTAAAAACTTTTTTCCAGCATACAAGAGACAAAATAAAAACAGTTCTAGATGAAGAATTTTTGAAACTTTAATAAAGAAAAAATAACGGCTATGATTTTGAAATAAAAATGTTATGAAATGAAGAACTAAAATACTTGTAAAATAGTTGTCAATTTGATGAAAAACTGTCCCCTTCGGAAAAAGTAGGACATACATACACCAGAGGAAAAATTCTGGTAAAATTACCATAATGTATAGTAATGGCAATTTTGGGTTTTTTAAAAATAAAATAAAAAAAAATAAAATAAAAAAACTAATTCTTGTTTATAAAACCAACGATATTTAAACTGTCCATTTGATAATTTCTCCATTCATATGTTAACCCTTTACTTAAAATTCCAGTTTTCAAAATTACTGATCTACCGAAATCATAGCCAAAGCGCTTCGATAAAAATTATCAAACTTTCTGGTGTTCCAATAGGGCCAGAAACACGGTAAATTGTAAATTTTATCATACTTTTTTTAATATCTTTTTAATTCGTTGTTAAATTTTGTCACAGTATTGTAATTTTAACAATTTTTAGTGCATAGTGCTTTATCTATAATATATTCTTAAAATATTTTCCCTATCAGTGCATGGGGCAAATCAATTAATCATCTTGTTGTAACTGATTCAATGTTTCTTAAAGCAGTTTTTCAAAACACTTTCAAATTAAAGATTTGAGAAATTAAATAAATTTAAATCGTCATAATTAAAATATTTATTTCTTAAAAATAAAGCTATAATTTACATATTGTCACTTCTAAACGACATTTAACTAAATATTAATAGTGCTTTCTAAATGCTAAAGTATGTCAATTTTATCATATATTATAAAACCATGTGTTATTGTTAAGGGGTCACAGTACCTTTGCAACAATTTTTTAAAATAAAGGTATAATAATTCATTTTGAGGATGCTTTACATGCTCATTTAAGTTATAATCAATAATTTATCTTCAAAAAGTAATTAAACTGTTTAATTTTTTTTAAATTTTAAAAAAAGTTGAAAAAATTCGAAATTTTTAAATCCCTAAGGCTTTTTTATTTTAACATATTTTCAAAAAAAGTTTTTTTCATAGTGCTTGCAATATTTATCTTAATAATTTTGTGCATTCATTTGTTGATATATCAATTAGAATATTTTTTATAGATTATTTTGTAAAAAAGTAGAAAAAAAGGGTAAAAATTCCTGTTAGGTATATATAACATGCCGTGAAAATTGTAATACCTCATAAAATGCTTATTCCATGCACAGTTTAAATAAGTGTATTATACGCAAGATAAAAAAGTTTACTTCAAAGCTTTATCTTAAATAGAAAAAATTCCTTAGGGATTTAATTAAGATTAAGACACAAAATTATCATCTATGCGAAAAAGCCCTTTAAAGTCAGACTGCTGAGCAAGTTTCTGTATTAGAACAATTAAAAATCATTCATAACTTTTTTAAAAATGTAGATAGAGAGATGAATTTTTTTCTGTACATTTGAAATACTTTGAAGTTTTATTATAAGCAATAAAAAAAAATTTGGTATTTTCGTCATTTTTTGGGTACTGTGACCCCTTAGTTTTACCAAAGTGCTTCGATAAAAATTACCGATATTTTTGGTGTTCCCAAAGAGAGAGAAACGCTGTAAATTTTACCAAATTCTGGAAGTTCTGATCATACTTTTTTTTCTCAGAGTGAAACAACAAGTAAAAGTTATATAATAAAGAAAAATTATGGATTTGAAAAATCAATTAATTATTTAATTCTGGCTTCTAGCATATCAAATATAAAAATAGATTTCGTAATCGCTTTGCATTATCGCTTTGCTTGTGCTTCGGTAAATATTATCGAACTTTTTGGTTCCTCATAGACCCAGAAACATGGTAAATTTTACCAAATTCTGGTGATTTTAATTATTTTTTTCACTTAATTGTGCCTTATGTGTAAGTGGCTCATCTATAAAATATTCTTAAAACGTTTTCCCTGTCAATACATAGTGCAAATCAATTAATCATCAAGGTGTACATAACTCATTCAATATTTCTTAAAATCAAAATGCGATTTTCCAAAACACTCGCAAATTAAAGATTTGTAAATTTAAAATAATAAATTTAAATCTTAAATCACTCTAATTAAAATATCTTCAAAATATTATTTATCAATATAATTATTATTATTATCATCATCAATATAACTATTATTATCAATATAATTATTAATTTATCAAAAATAAAGTTGAAATTTAAACACTATCCCTTCTAAACGATATCCATCTAAAGATTAAATATTAATAATGCTATCTAAATGCTTAATGCTGTAAATGTAAAATAAATTCAAATCTTAAGTCTTTCTAATTAAAAAATTTTCAAAATATAATTTATCAATGCAATTATTATTATTATTGTCATCAATATAACTATTATTATCAATATAATTATTAATTTATCAAAAATAAAGTTGAAATTTAAACATTATCCCTTCTAAACGACATTCATCTAAAGATTAAATATTAATAATGCTATCTAAATGCTGTAAATTTAAAATAAATTTAAATCTTAAATCGTTCTAATTAAAATATTTTCAAAACATTATTTATCAATATAATTATTATTATTATTATCATCATTCTAACTATTATTATCAATATAATTATTAATTTATCAAAAATAAAGTTGAAATTTAAGCATTATCCCTTCTAAGCGATATTCATCTAAAGATTAAATATTAATAATGCTATCTAAATGCTAACGTAAGCCTGAGTTATAGCGAAAAGCTATTCTTAAGTTAGAATTTTTAAAATAGTCGATACCAGTATTTCTGCCACTGGAAGCTGTGAGTCGATAAACGAGAGGTCGAGAGGTTTGCTAAATTATTATTCATGAAGCGAGAGGAAAATTCGTTATAAGGTAGTGGACAAAATTTATGGACATATGATCAAAACACCAATTAATTTCCGACCTTACATTTAATTTGAAACACGCAAGCTCCATGCTAATTAATTATTAGTATGTTTACTAGTGAATAGAACTTAGAAAATAGGAAAGAGAAGTTTTATTTTGTAAATATCTGTTGTTGGTATAATATTATTTTGTATCAAATCTAAAAACTGCCTTGAATAATAGGGTACAAAATTTGTAAAATAAAAAATATGTTTTGGGTAGTAATAATGTTGGGTTTGGAGATATTCCAATGCAATTTTGATTTTGCTAGTAGCCTTTATTTTCTGGAAAATTTTATACCCTTTGCTGTAACTTACTTTTATAAAAAAGTATTACAAAAATCAATTGTATGTTTTTTATATTGCTACTTAATTCATAGCTGAAACTCAAATATAAACTCATTGCGCAAAAAGAGAATAGGGAAGCCTTTGTGTTGCGTAGACTAAAGCAAAAAACAACGTAAATAAAATACAAATGAACTGCAGAACTGTAAAAATAAAGTGCAGTCCAAATAAAGTGCTCAAATGTATGCTTCTACTTAATTCACAGCTCAAACTTAAAGATAAACTCTTTATCGACGAAGAAGATAGGGTATTGCTGAGCTACATAAATTAAAACAAAAAACAACGCAATTTATGTACAAATAAGGTCCAGAACAATAAAAATAACGTGTAGTACAAGTAAAGTGCTCAAATGCATGTTTTTATATTGCTACTTAATTTACAGCTGGGAATGAGACATATACTCACCGTACTTAACTGCTACGTAAACTAAAGCAAGCAAAAACAAATTGCAATGAAGTGCAGAACTCGACATTTTAGTTCTCTTACAAGAACTTTCCTCAGATTCTAAACACTAAATGACAGTAGAAAAGTACAGAAATAAGTACTTGCAAAGTGATTTTTCCAATACGGACAAAAGAACAAGTTTGAACGAAATAATAAAGAAAAAGAATGATGAGAAACAGGTGTAAAAGAAGGATGGTAAGAGGCATCTGTTTCTTATCACCCTTCTTGTCACTATCTTGTTCAAATTTTTACCTTTGTCTATATTGGTTAAACCACTTTGCACTTGTTTATCTCCTTACTTCTCTTCTGTCATTTTGCGTTTAGGCACTGGGAAAAATTCTAGTTTAGAGAACCGAAACTACATTATGTCCATTTCTGCACCGAGAAAAAAGTATGGTCAACACTACAAGAACTAGGAAAAATTTAACCTTGTTTCTGTCTCTATAGGAACACTAAAACTTAATGTAATTTTAATCGAAGTGGCTCGGTAATGATTTTTTGTAAAGTTTACACTTAAATTAAAGACAATTGTAACCGAACTAGTTCGGTAATGGTTTTTTGTAAAATGTAAAATAAAATGTGGCTTTATTTTCATGCTGTTTGGTAATAAATGTAAGGGTTTTGAGTTCTATCCTGAAAGACTATATCTATTCCTGAAAGACTATATCGACTATATTTTTATCTCTTTACTTTTCTACTGTCATTTTGTGTTTAGACGCTTTTAAAAGTTCTATTTTAAAGAACCGAAAATACAATGTGTCCATTTCTACACTGAGAAAAAAGGATGGCCAACACTACAACAACAAGGGGAAATTTACCGTGTTTCTGTCTCAATAGGAACACTAAAACTCAAGGTAATTTTAATCGAAGTGGCTCGGTAATGATTTTTTGTAAAATGTACAATAAAATGTGGCTTTATTTTCCTGCGGTTTAGTAATAAATGGGAAGATTTTTAATTCTATTCCTAAAAGACTATATCGTGGGTATACTAAAACTAGAATAATACTGGAATAATACTCAATCACCTGCTCAGAAAAAATAATGTTTTTGACTGTACAGAGAAAAAAAAATCTAGTAAAACTACCGTATTGAATGGTAATGAGAATAAAAAATAATAATACTGGTTAATAAGACCAAATTATACTGTATTTAAACCATTTATTTGATAATTTCTCCGTTCATATAGTAGCGGTTTACCGTAAATTCTGATATTCAGAATAATAATTCTTATATCACCGCATAAAAAACATTCAGTAGAAATCTCAAAATCAAAAGGCAAATTTAGCCGATTAATTTTTTTTGTCATGTATTACGAGAAATTACCAAATTTTAACGCACATCATAAAACCATATTATATTTTTAATTTTTACTAAAGTCATTACCAAAGCGCTTCGATTAATATTATTGAGCTTTTTAGTTTCTCATAGACCCAGAAACTTGGTAAATTTTAGCATATTCTGGTTAGTTTTGATCATACATTTTTTCTCAGTGTGATGTAGGTTCTTCTCTAAAAGTTTTCCTTTTTGTACTTCTTTTCCTAGACTTAATTTACGTTTAGTTGTAGAATTTCCTAGTTATTGTAGCTAAAATGAGGCATCTTATTCATAAAAAAATTTAAAAATGATTCGATATTGAAAATTTTTATAAAATTGATATAAATTTTTATAAAATTGATATAAATTTTTATAAAATTGAAATTGATATAAAATTGATAAAATTGATAAAAATTGTATGAAATTTTTATTTGCCAAATTTTAGTACCAGTCACATTAAATAATTTATGCCCTATTTTGAAATTTTAAAAATTTTTCAGTGATTTTGTCTTTAAAAATACAGTAAAGATGCTAAATAAAATAAGTTTTTAAATTATCATTTTCTGCGTTGAATAAAAAAGTAGAAAATCGAAATAACATCACACATTCCTTTATTTCAAGAAAAATATGAAACATGAGAGAGACTTATTTTAATAGAAATAGATGACGTGAAAATTTTATTCTCTAATGCAGGTCGATGAATCGAGACTCATTGCATGTTTGAAGGAATGTATATTTGACTCCTTTCAAAGCCACGTCTAAGTACATTTTGCGAGAATTTTATTAGGCGGAAATGATATTACAGTCATACAGCCAATGTCATCATTCTTTACGATCGATGCACGTTAAAGTAAACAAACAAAAGAATAGTTAGAAATGTGTTTTATAGGTAAAATTCTAACTTAAATATAGCATTTTTTTCAAATATTGAGATTTAAAGGAAGCTGCTAAATTGTTTTAGTTAAATAAGCAATATATATTAGGTTGTTTTAAAATATATTTTAAAAAAAATAAGGCACTACTGTACACTGTGATAAACAAATACTCGAATTTCACGAAACTTTCTTCGTTTTTGACGAAACAGTTTCTTGGTATATGCGCCGAGAGAACATTTCGTCAATATGACGAAATAGCTATCGTCACTTTGTCGTGGAAACGAATTTCTTTAATAGAAAAAAAATTTCGTCATTCTATTCCCCCCCACACAAAAAAAACCTCGTAGTGCCTAAATTTTCCAACAATCACTATATCGTGGGCAACATATAGTAGGGTCAATGTCACCTTAGCATTATAAGAAAAACAGATAGAACAGGGAGATTAGCTCCATCCATGTACGAGGCGGGATTCGAACGCAGGACCTTCCTTTTACGAGACAAACTGCTTGACCGCCATACGAGCCGGTCGGCTCATTTCGTCACTTTATTTTCGATCGTTTAGTCTTCTTCCTAGTTACGTCATTCTAGTTAATATCCCACAATGCTCTACGATGAGGTTTCGAGTTGAGGAAATATTTTCGTCATATATTTTAGTTTACCTTTGAGAGTACCTATTTCATCTCAAACAGCGTGATTTCGTAAAGAAATTATTATCTAGATTAAAGAAACGTAGTTCAAAGTTTGATGAATCGTTAAAAGTGAGAATTTTATTTCTGAGAGTGTAGCAGTCAGTATGTTGACCTCTGGGAATATGGAGATAAAAGCTCCATGGTTTTGAGAATAAACGCGCATGTGAGAATATCACACTGCCTGCCGTTGATTGTCACACAAGCCCTCTGGAATCCTCTGACTCGAAGCTGGGTGAATCGTGTCAGATGTGGAACTCCGGTCTTACACAATATTTCAGTACCTTAACCACTGTTAAATCACAGCTATATATACTATTATGGCTATATGAGATACTTTAAACATGCAATACATATTTACACACTCAGAAAAATTTATTCAAATTTAAAACATAATATCAGTAACTAGATACATTAAACGGTGCAAATTTGCTGTAACCATATTACGGTAATAAGTTACTGCAAGTTTCCATTCAGGTCAGATCGTTTAATGGAGCTTAACAACAGAATAACGTTTCAACTTACACCATATTTAGGTTCCAACAAGTTTATACAATATTATAGAGTTTCATTTTTTTATTTTTGCAGATTTTTTTTAAGATTTTCTTTCCTCAAAAAAAAATCTTTCTTTCCTAAAGAAAAACTCCTTCATTCTACAAAAGACTCATAACAATTTTACGAATAAAAAAATTAACCTGTTAAACTAAAAATTTCGATTTCAAAATGGGACTATTATAAAAGAATGATGAACACAAAAGAATGACGAAAGTTATTTACACTTTAAATTAACTAATTTTCAATCGCGTGCAAAATAAATTAACTGCGCTGTCCAAGCATATTTATAAATCAATAACCACCTACTACACGGATAAAGAATTACGGTTAAAACTACAAGAATGTGGTAAAATTAACCGTATTTCTGGCACTACGGGAACACCAAAAATCTCGGTAATTCTTGTCAAAACGCTTTGGTAATAATTTTGGTAAAATTAACTATGGAATATGGTTTTATAATATGTGATAAAATTTGGCAAATGTTTTGAAATTTGAAAATTTTATCGTGATGCGAACAAAACTATGGCATAAAAAGCCTTTATTTGGTTAAATTTACTTTCCAGTTTTAAATTTTTTACTAAATAGAGAGTAATGAGTAGCGAAATTTTGAAAACCGGAATTTTCGGTAAACCGTTGCTACATGAACGGAAAAGATGCCAAATTAAGGGAATTAATATCATATATTTTAGTTTTTGTCACGAAAATTATGTTTTTCTTTTTGTTTCACAAGAAATGCCATTACCCTACTGTACAGTAATTTTACCAAAATTTTCAAATTAACTAGGCTTTAAATCTGAATCAAATTCTCATTCATAATAATTTAACACCATTTAAAGCTATGCATTAGAGAGGTCTGTTGTTCAAGCACATTTAGTAATCAATAACCGCCTGCTAGGCATCTTATTTAATCAATTAATAGTGCCTACACTTTCAAGTTTAACACTCATACCATTTCTGATAAACGAGAACGAAGGATTCTTAAACGTATTATATTTATTACTCATTAATAATGCATCGCATTATTAAATAACAAAAATTGTTTAGTATAAGGGAAAAATGGAAGGAAAAAATGTTAAGGGAAAAGATCTAAGGGAAAAAATGCTTAGGATATAGGAGAGAATATTGTATTTTGACTGTTCATATTCTGTTCAAAATGTAATACTTTGAATAGCTCAATTCTGTGAGAAATACGTTAATGAATTAGAGAAATATATTGTTAATTGTGGGATTTAGGTACTCATTCAAATAAAACTTATTAATAAACCTGTATGAACTGAAACTAATCAAATTAATCTCAAGCGTATTATTAAATAATATATTATTCTATAAATTTTATAGCTTTGCTAAGAACAAAGAAATGTTTACATGTTGTGACTTACAAAGCCCCTAGGGAAATATATTTGTGCAAACTAAACCTGAAAGGCATGCCTAAAATATTCAGTTCAAACAAAGAAAGTACACTGTAAAAAATTTCAGATCAAATTACTGTAAAAACTACCGGCACTCAGGGGCCGGAACTTTTTATCGCAAAATTCATTTTTACTGAAACATGTTAAGAGAAAAAAAATTTTGCAGTGATAATTACCATAAAATCACTGAATCACTCTAATTAAATAAATATCACTATAATTAAAAAAATATCACTATGAAAATTACGGTATTATATTCTACTGTAAAAATGATTTTCACTGTAAAATTGGTTTTACGGATGATGCAACCAAAGTGCCTGTACTTTTTAATCGTAATTTGATCTGAAATTTTTTACAGTCTATGTGTTTGGTGCTTAAAAAAAGAGAAGAAAAACAACACAAATAGAATATTTTTAGATCTAATAATCTGATATGGAAGTGAGTTATTCAAATTAATTAATTCAAAAGGTAAACCTTAAATATGCTTACAAGATAGCAGATGATATTTTAGGTTACGGAATCAGACCCAAAAATATAAATAAATACACCTTCTTTTAACGGTTTGTAATTTACTTTTAACTTTGAAAAAATTAAGATGGTGAAAAAACAAGATTCAAATAATTTAATCAGGAGAGGGGTCAAGCCCCAAGGGGAATTAGAACCCTTTGATGTTAATTTCACAGTTTGTTTATTTCATCGTAACTCGTAACTCTAGGCTATTTGCTAAAATTAAAAAATTTTGTTTTTTGAATAAATCTTTTAATCAAAGCTAATTCTATGCAAGTAAATGCAAGTAAATAATTTGAATAATTAAAATCTGAACATTTAGCTTTATGTTTAAAAAATAAAGAAAAACTTTCGATTGTAAGATATAAATATATTTATTCCTCTTTCAAAACATTTTAAAACTTTTCAAGCACTGTAGTTTTAGATATCAATAACCAAAATTCAAATTAATTGGTCTAAAAACTTTTTAACCTTATGTATTTATGTACATCGAGTTATTATATTTTTATTTATCGGAAATGGTTAAAACTAATTAATTTCAAATTTGTATTTTTTCTTTATTCACAACTACATTTCTTAACTAGATATTAAATATTTTATACTTTACTTTCAATTTATTCATCAAAAATTATATTCACGAAATATGCAAATAAACAACAAAAATTATTTTCGTTCAAATTGTTCTTAATAATTTCGAACAATAGTTACAAACTCATTGTTTGGTTTCATTACTTAGTTCAAAATAAATTAAAAGCCTCACATGCATTTTTCTACGTAAATTAAATCTTAATTGGCGGTTATATGATGAAAAAACACAATAATTAATTATATAAATTATTATTAATATTTTTATTTATTAAGCCTCGCTATAATAAACAAATAACTAAACTCTTCCTAAATTTCTGCATTTTTTATTTAGCTACTTATTACTACTTGCTTCGCTTTCCAACTATAAATTTAATAAAAGTAAAATCAGGATATGTGTGGCACATTTTAAAACATTTAAGAGGCAAATTTAAAATAGTTAGTAATTTGTAAAAGCAGTTGCATAAAGTAGAGAATGAAAAAATTAAATTAAAGTAGATCTTTTGCTCTATTCAAAACTATAAAGGAAATTTTTAATGATTGCTCATTTTGAGAAAAATAGATGTTGTTATTTTAAGTAGTGACAGCTGTTAATTTATTAATACAACAAAATTTTGCTTTAAAAATTATGAAAAATCCAATATTTTATTATATTCTCAATTTACACAGAGAAAATAAAATTCTGGTAAAATTGCCGTACTGAATGGCAATGACATTTCCGGAGAAAAAAAGAGAAAAAAAAAGAATATTGGCAAATAAAACCAAAATATACGGTATTTAAACCATTCACATAGTAATTTTTTCGTCCATATGGTAACGGTTTATCGAAAATTCTGGTTTTTATTACCACATATTTGGTTAGAAATACAAAATGGAAAAGTAATATTAACAGCTAAGGTATCACGATAAAAATAACAAATTCTACCACGATTACCAAATTTTATAACATATAGTATAAAACCATATTTTATGCTTAATTTTATCAAAATTACCAAATTTCTTCGTTAAAAATTATCGAGCACTTTGGTGTTCCCATACAGCCAAAAATACGGTAAATTTTACCATATTCCCATAATTTTTACGATACTTTGTTCTCAATGAATAAATCTACGCGATTACAATCACTTTGACAAATTTTAACTTTAAACACTTAAAGTTTTTTGATCACATAATCTTACCAACCCTTATGTAACACTTAAAATAACTTAAGCAGATTAACTTTAAAGTGTTCGAGTAAAACAATAACTTTCAGCACATTATAATATTTTAGTGCGAAGCGTTTAGCAACACCCAGTTGTGACAAAATTTAATTTCATCCATCTGTAGCATTAGATAGCACCGAGCACGTTTCATAGTTTTAACAAAAGAATTTTCGTTTTCAATTTTTGAAAATTATTTCATATAATCCTTAGATTGGAGTTTAATCGCATTATTTTCCTTCAAGTACCATGTGATTTTATTTAATCTCTAGGAATAAAGCACTCCTTCCCATCGTCTAAGGAATTCATCTCATCACTATAGGAGAGAATAAAGCCAGTGCCTAAAATATGCTGTTTTAATCACGCTGTCAAGAAAAAGCAATTAATTAGTACAAGCGGAATAGAAATGCGTGAATGGCGTATTACAAACCTATATTAAAGAAATCTTTTCTTTTTTTTCTGTCTGTTTGAATTTTAACCTAAAAGCTTGCAGGTGAAATTAATCTTATAATAAAATTTTGGTTAGTTTTGTGGTATACAATTGCATAAAAAGAATTGAAAATAAGATAGATATTTGTAATTCAGGAGATTCTTTGTGTAATAATTAATTACTGGCTATATTTAATGTGGTGCAAAAATATATTTTGGGTGTTTTATTAGCAGAGAAAAAAGGAAATTATTTTCCAATTTAATTAGTATTAATTAAAAATAATTTATTGTTGAGAGATGTGATTGAATATTTCAACCAAGAATGCGTAAATATATTTACTATTCATTATATTTCGTGAAAATTAATAAGTCAGAGACTAACTGAAAGATTTTAGCCTGACTTTTATAACGTTTATACCTTATCTGAAGTTTAAATTTGATGTTTTTTGCAGTATGGATTTTTCCTTTAAATAACTGCCACAAAATCTTAAAACTTAAGAAATTGCTTAAAAATTTGACATAGGAAAACTCTATGCGAAATGGTCATGCAGGAGAGATTACCAGTATTTAACCTCCTCCATCTCGCTCTCGTCGAAGAAACGAGTTGAGCTTTCGTCTCCTATTTCTCGTGCCCATGATACTTCCGGGCAGGAGTGTTCAAAATTTTATTTCTTACTTTTCAAACTAGATGGCTGCAGCAGACTATTTTTAATGTAACTGGAGATTGCGATGATGGCCATGGAATCTCATGCTTTGAAATCTATCATACAAGAAAAAAATAATAATAATTCTTCATAATATGCGTAAGTTTATTAAAATTCTGATTTGATGTTTAAAACACGTATCTTTCAATTTTCCTTACTCACTGAAAACCCAGCATACAATTTCATTGATCCTAAATGGAGGCTTCACCTAAAAAAATATAATTTTTTTTTAAATTTCAAGTTTAAAAAATTCTAAAATTCAAGCATGAATACAGATATCGTATACTCACCTCTTTATATAATTTTCTTGATTAAAAAAATGACCATTTCCCTTAAAATAATAAGATCGTTAAGGGGTTAATATATTACAGCAGATACAGTTTCGTAGAAAGCAGTTTAACTTGTTAATCAATTTGAACAAAGCATTGTTTTTACCGACGACAAAAGTATGTAAAACCATAACGTTTATATTATTTAGGGGTAAAGTATTTTTAGTGAATTAAAAATTATGTTGTTTCTCAATGGTTTGATTTTTTCTTAACTTTTGAAACAGATATATAGTCCACTCTTTGTTCCTGAATCAAAAGCAGAGAAATATTATTCTGGAGTGACGTTATTATTTAGGCAACCATCTCATCATCAACTTTAGGAGAGACGTATATATATATATATATATATATATATATATATATATATATATATATATATATATATATATATATATATATATATATATATATATATATATATATATATATATTTAAACATAATACCAAATTAAAATTACTTTAAATTTAATTTGGTTTTGATTTTAAGATTGCCGTTGGGCGAAAGGATCATCCAAGAGACGCACAAATTGAAATACTTTCGAATGAAAATAAGGGAAAATCTTGCAAAATAGTTCCTGAAAATTTTGCATCTTAAGGAAAATGGGAAACCTGAGTAATTGCAATTGGTCCGCTAAACAGGTCAAAGGGAAAATGTGTTTCTCACAGTTAGTAGAAGGAAAACTATAAAATGTTAATTCATGCATACTTGAGATTAAAAGTAGAATAAGAAAAGATAAGTGAATAAGTAAGTGTGAGAAAGCGTTTTTTTGAATAATAAATGAAGAATATTTAGATAAAGGAATAGTATAAAAAGATTAGTTGAAGCTTTGCATGTTGTATACACACAAACGCACACATATATAGATATATATATATATATATATATATATATATATATATATATATATATATATATATATATATATATATATATATATATATATATATATATATATATATATATATATATATATATATATATATATATATATATATATATATATATATATTCTTTTCGTAAAAATTTATTCTAGTGGTACCTAACAATACGTTTTAATGTACTATTTTTTATTCATTTGTCCATATTATTAACTTATTTTCCCTACCACAACACATAAATGATTTAAAAGCTCATATGCAGCCCAACTTTATCTTAGCTCTATCGCTGTGAAGCTTTTAAAATAAAGGCAAAATTATCAAAATTTTTGAAAGTTTTGGTTTTTTAAATGTCCACCACTCTATAAAATGTTTTGCAATAAGCGTAGTAGTAGACAAGGCTGTATATATATAGTCTCCTTCTCTCTTATGAATTCTAGCATTTCTTAAGATAATATTAGGAACAAAATTCTTCCTTAGTTTGTGTTATTTGCAACGAATATTTTGTTTAAATTAGACGTGAAGCTATTTTGGTATTTATTAGATGAACCAGCAGAAACATTTTCAGAAATTAAAAAAACGAAGTTATTGGACCAGAAAGTGAAGTAGCAAATAATTATGGATCATTATCAGTGAAAAATTTACAGCATTGACCTGCAAAAAGGAAAATGACAACTAGATTTCAACTGGAGTGATTTCAACAAAAGCATCCTTATTTCATTAAAATAAGTACTATTTATTACAAAGATAAGTTTAAAGAAGAGGTTGGAGTTATAATACAATAAACAGTAACGAAAGAAAGATATATATATGCTTTTTTAAATCTAAAATCATACGTAGCACGCGAGATTTGGTTTTAATGAGCTAATTAGCTATGATCCAAGCTGGAGAAGAACTAAATTAAGAAGAAATGCGGAAGAGAATTTGATTTCGATTTCTATTCGAAAAGTTGCTTAATTAAGATAGAATATTTCTTTCTGAAGTACTAATAAAGGAAATTCACTTTCATTTTTTTTTTAATTTGCTGACAAAAATGAAGCTATGATTTTTTTAAAAAAAAATATGAATATGAATAAAAAAATAAAGCAAACTTCTCAAACAAAATACATCAAAACTTTATCTTGAAGAAGAAAAGAAAAGAGAATTTTTATTTTGTTAGCGTAGTTACCGAGATTTACGATCAAGATCGAAGAAAATATTTTTACTGTATGTTGGTAAAGTAATAATTTCAGCCGAAAGTATAATCAATTAAAGTCAAGTCTGAAAATTAAGTTATTTCGTCTACAATTTAAACATATTTGCATAACTATAAGACCTTATATGTATATGTTAGAATAGTTGATTTGTCCAAGCGGTTGAAAAATTTCTTTAAAAAAAATCATGATTTATTTAAGAAAATATAAATGTTGCTGAGCTGAAAAAAGTTTTCATGAACGACTAAATGGTAGCGATGTAATAGACAACAATATTTTTTTAAAATTTGAAATTATGTTTGAGAAAAATAATATTTAGCTATGTAGAAATCCTCCTAGCAAATCAATGCTTTTTGGAAAATCCTATTAAAAGCCCGTTTAATATTGTTGTTTCGAAGAAAAATATTGCTGAAACTAACTAAAAAATTTTAGTTTTCTTTAAAAAAAATGTTTTTGAAAACATGTAAATTCAATTTGGAGTAATAGAAACAACTGCATTAGTGAAATGTACTAAAAAAAGTAAAACAATGCTAACTTTTCCCTATATTTAAAAAAAGTCATTTTCCTTTTGCTTTATGACTATTTCCATAATTTTCGAAAACTACACTCTATAACAAAAAACTCGACACACCAAGAAGGAGTTGTCTGATTGAAACGAAAATTGGTGGATAGGAAGACAATGTACAGAATAGTAAATGATTAAAATTTCAGAACAATTGAATAATTTATTGCAGAGTTACAGTAACAAGTTCAATAAGGTGTTGACCCGCTTCTAGCCTGGATACAAGCTGCCACACGGCGTGGCATAGACCGATAAAGCTCCCGGATGGTCTCTTGCGGTATTTTCTGCCAAATTCGATCCTATTGTCAAACGAGGTCATCAACATTCCGTGCCAGATGTAATCGCCTTCCCATCATGTCCCAGACATGATCGATGGGAGAGAGATCCGGTGATCTAGCAGGCCAAGAAAGAGTTTGACAAGCTTGCAGACAGTTCATAGCAGCACGTGCCGTATGTGGTCTGGCATTGACTTGCTGAAAAACCAGCCCAGGGAGCTGGAAAAGGAACGGTAGCAAAACAGGTCTTAGGATGTCGTCGACGTCCCGCTGTGCAGTAAGTGCACTTCTAATGATGACCAAAGGGGTCCGGCTGTCAAAGGAAATGGCACCTCAGACCATAATGCCTTGTTGAAAGCCGATGTGGCGCGCAATAGTGAAGGCAGGATCCCCCCTCTTCCCTGTGCGTCTCCAAACACGTCTTCGATGATCTTCAGGACACAGTTGGAAGCGGGATTCGTCGCTAAAGACTATACGTCCCCAGTCGACATCATTCCAGCCTGATCGAGCGTCGATTTTGCGCGTCTTAATGCGTTCTTGGTGCGTCGATTTTTTTGTTATAGATTGTATATATTGTACATAACAATTGGGACAAGTTAGTTTTTTAAAGTTTTTTGGACCTTCGAACGAAAATAATATATATATATATATATATATATATATATATATATATATATATATATATATATATATATATTATTATAATAATATATATATATATATATATATATATATATATATATGTATATATATATATATTATTATTATTATTATTATTATTATTATTATTACATACATTTATAATTGAAAATTTTTATTGCGTTTCGAGAAAAAAAAATTTTAATTTTTGAAAGAAAAAAATTTTTTCTGTGTCTAAGACCCACTTAAGTGTAATGATTATCAACTGAGAAATTAAGTTTTAAAACTAAATTGTTTTACTTAATAATAAATCTATTAGTTAAGCTAATAATTAGTTCCGTAAATCAATATAAAATTGAAATAAGTGATTTGTTACTTCTTTTGTAATTTGCTTAAGTTAATGAATAGAAAACACGTTTAAAGAGGTAACAACCATATTAGGGCAATAAAACGAATGTTGCATATGAAGGTAATATAATGATTCATGCATAAATCAATAAAACAAAGCATGCGAATTAACCTGATAAAACGAATCATGCATATTAGGAATATGAAACAAGGCATGCGTATTAATGTGATAAAATTACTCATGCACATTAAAGAAATTAATCACAACATGTATTCTAAAGTAATTGCATCTAAGTATTAGGGTATGCAGTCAAACAGGTAATGAGTGCTCTTTATAGTTGTAAGTACGTCCATTTCATTCGAAATCTGAATAAATGATGTATAAAAGTAATTAGCATTTGGCTTAGGTGTTTCTTACTAACCTATAATTTATACGACCCTTAAAACAATAAATTTCGAGAGAAAAAAATTAAATGAAACCTTTAGGAATTAAAAAGACTTTGTTTAAAAGTTTCTTTAATAGCTATTTTAAAACCTGATAAATCATTTGCAACATTAACTTGCACATCATACTAAATTTAATGCTTAAAAATTTAAAAATATTGGATTGATTTTATTTTGTAATAAAAATGGCTATAGTTTATAAAATTTTATTAATATACTGCCAAATATTATTTTTGAAATAACAGAAATATAAATATTGTCGAATATAAATATTGTTGTCTTAACAACAATATTTATATTCGATGCTTTTATTAATTCATATTATATTAAATGCATTTTCAATTTTTTTCCAAGCAATTGAAAAAGATCAGCTTAAATCAGTATGATTTCAAAATAATTCAGGCATTTCATGAGCAACAGATATTTTCCATGGAAGCATTATTTATTCCGTTCTTACCTTCATTTAAAATTCTTCACTTTTTTTTATGCAGATGATAAATTTTTAAATACAATTTGCATTAAATTTATTTATTTATCTCTACATTTCGCCCACAAATTTATTAAGACTAAGACAATTATTTACTAGTCTACTTAAAGAAGAGTTGAAATTAAAAAGAAAAAGCACACACATTCTCATAATCTAAAGAACCTAACACGAGTAAAACATAAATTGTTAATTTTAAGTTTTTTTAACAAGCGATAAAGTATTTTAAAAAAATGCAAGCATCGGAACGAAATCATCTTTAAAACGTTGACAATTTTAAAGAAAACGAAGAAAATCAAAATTTCTTCAATAAAATGGTTTTTGCTCAATAGGATATTAATCGAATATTATATCTTGTAAAACGTTTTTTTGCATTTTTGTTACAAGATTTTTAAAACTGTAAATTATGAAAATTTGGAAGTATTTAAGCCCCAGTTCTAATATTGCTGAGCTGCAATTCCTAATATTAATACATATATATATATATATATATATATATATATATATATATATATATATATATATATATATATATATATATATATATATATATATATAGGTTCAAAATGAAGATAGAACAAAGAAAAATTATAGGCATATGAAAAAGGGGGGGGGGGATAAGAAGTAAAAAAATAACAAACAACAGTTTAAAAATAAAAAAAAGCATTAAATTTTATTTAAGAAAACCGGAAAAAAAAGATATAATCTTTTCATCAGCCCACACGATTGTATCCGCAAAACAGAGATTATGTCAGCAAAACTGCTTTGCGGATATAATCGTGTGGGCTGATGAAAAGATTATATCTTTTTTTTCCAGTTTTTTTAAACAAAATTTCATCCCTTTTTTTTCTTTTAAAATTATGAACTATTATTTGCTATTTTTTTTACTTATTATTTCCCCCCATTTTTTAATACGTTTATAATTTTTCTTTGTTTTATCTTCATTTTGAACTTATCTAATGAGTTCTGCTTACTTGAATAAATGAAACATATTGTTTTTCTTAACTTTCTTCGTGTTTTCCTGTATTTATATATATATATATATATATATATATATATATATATATATATATATATATATATATATATATATATATGTAATACAAAAATTAAATACTTTTGTATTAATAAAAGCATTAAAACTTCATTCCTTTTCATAAAATATCTTTAGTAAAAGATAAGGGTAGAAATTCTATTTTGGGACTTCAAGGCTAAAAACATGCCAATGAATAATAATTAAATTTATACTTCAAAAGAGAAGTTATTTTAAGATCTTTCACTTCCATATAAGGAAAGATTAAACGATTTGCTTTGAGTAATAAATAAATTGATGAGGCGTAAGAATACGGAAAAAGGCATATGACTGGGCCTCTTTACAACTAAAAATCATCCTATAAAATGCAGGAGCAATGTTTTTGCGTGACTTTTTGGTGTATAATGTTTACCAACTAAACTCCGTCGGATCTGACTGGAACATTATCCCCCCCTCTCCAGCCGGGAGAGCGGGGATGTGACTTCGGCTTCACGATCTATTTAGTAAATAAAATTTTGTGCACAATATGTTCTCATTATTCCTGCTTTCTTGACAAATAAATCCACCAAAATATAGGGGTTGTTGCCCTTATATTAGATATATATATATATATATATATGAAATAATTGTTGCTCCAAAAATAACAAAATGCATATTTATATTTTTTTTTCAATGTTAAAATGTTAAAAGCATATATTCTAAATAAAAATGCAGAACAAAATACTTTTTATTTGATTTTTTTTCTTTCAAATAAGGAGATCGCATGTATCATTAAGCATTCATTAGCTAAACGATTTTCGGTTAAATGCGTTTAAAAGGGGGAAAACTCAATAGGTTCACTTTAGAAAAAAATCGCAATATGGAAAAAAAATTACTAATCCGAATAAAAATAGAAACACGCCTTTCTCATTTCCCCTTGAAGTTCTTATAGCTATAATTTTTTAAAATAATCGAACCCTATCGTCAGAAAATTCAAGGAAGCATAGGAATCACGGTTTTTGTTTAAAAATAAATAACTGAATTGAACTTATAAAAAAATTCTATTCCACATTAAAAGTCGGGAAAAAAATTAAAAGCAAAAAATAAATAGCACAACAGTAAATAGCACGTTGACCAAAGAAAAATAAATTTGTTGTATTATAATTGATGTTTTCGGGCTCCGAGCTCTAAAATAAAATAAAATAATTACTTTAGAACTATTTGAAAAAAATTGCCAGGCATAAAAAGACCAAAACTTAATTACAGGTATTTCAATCCTAAGGGCTTTTGCTTCGTCATGAAACATGCACAATGCATTTTTCTAGTACTCCGGAAAAGTAATTGACAATATTTTTTTTCAGTGAATTGTCATCTAATTTAACATCGAGTAAATGAAAATAAATTGTAAAATTGGGTTTTAAATATTAAAGCATGTCACGTTTAAGTTTCTGATTTGAAATATTGTTTCAAATTTATTACTTGTACTTCAAATGGGAGTTTTGATTATTATTGTGATTTTTTATTTTGATTTTATTTTTAATTTTTGTTTTTTGACATGTAATGCAATAACTGTTTACAAAAATTATTATAAAGCCTAATCGTTTAATATTATTGTCATACTTATTCATTTTCCTTAATTATTAAAAATTTATCGTAAATCTTAACTTGTTTTAAAACTATTAGAAAAATAATTTCCTTCTATAAAAAAAGCAAAATTTAATTACTGGTATTCCAATTTTAAGGGCTTTTACTTCGTTATGAAACATGCACAATGCATTTTTCTCGTATTTTAGAAAAGTCATTGACAATCTTTTCTAACAGAGAATTGTTATCTTATTTAACATCGAGTAAATGAAAATAAATTGTAAAATTGAGTTTTAAATATAAAAGCGTGACATGTTTTGGCTTTAGAGGTATTTTTTCTATCAAATGTAATATTTGCTCTGGAAGTGGATGTTTTTTAATTCAAAATTTTGCTTGCTTCGATTATTCTAAATATGTGCATAAACAATGCAACAAATAACTTCTATTGAAAAAAATTAAATTTGTTTATATATTTTCTTAATGTTTAAAAACCATTTATCGAGAACATAGACTTTCCTTCTTTATTATTATAGCTATATTTTGCTTCATTTTTAAACAATTGAATATCTTCATTGTTTTTTTTTTCATTGATCTTTTTTTATTTTAAAACTTATAGTGCAATAATTATGTAATTATGTACTTATAAAACATAATTATTTAATATTATTGTCATACTCATTTGCTCTAATTATTAATAGTTTACCATAAATCATAATCTTTTGTCACACGAGTTTTTATCATCATAACAATCTCACATAAATATTAATAATTTATCAGCAATCAAAGTCATTCATCATGAGATAAATTTTCATTAACATATTTTCCTCATTATTTATTAAATTATACTTTGGTTTTCCTTTTTTTAATTCTTCTACTTTTTAATTCTCTCTCAATTTATCTCACAATAATTGTGTAATCGTTTTCTCAAGTCCATATTATAATTCCTTTATAATATTATAATGATAATTATATTATTGTAGTATAATTATAATTTGTAATAATCATTGACCATATTCCTGATAATATATCATACATCGTAAATTCTAAATTTATAACCGCTTACTTTAAATCATATATCACAATTTATTAGTCATAATTCATGATTTTGACAATGGGAAGTTTCACATATCTTTTAATCTGGGAATTTATTTTTTATGGGAAAGCCTAAAATCTTTTTTATAATCGAAGTTAAGTAGTATTAGCATAGCTGGGTGATCCTCACGAAATATGACAATTTGGAGTCTCTTGCTTCAAGATCTAATACTATACAACTGAAAGAACTTTTTTTTAAATTTTAATGAATAGCATTGATGTTAACATTTTATAATGACCCTTGTACTAGCATCGACTGCTCTGTATATTTATAAAATTTAATTGAATTTCAAAATGTCATGTTTCTGGTATGTCACAAACAATATTTCCAATAATAACTAGCTTCAGAACTTCGCATAAATATTTCAATATCTAATTTTTTTTATCTCAACCGTTGTAAGCATTTCTAGAATTTACGCAGAAGGTATTATTTACAAAAACTATTATAAAATAATTTTTTCTGTCAATAATTTACTTGTCACATGAAAATCTGTCATTTTACTGGCTAATTTTATTTAATGACTTATAACCAAAATAGATAGCGCCAGCAATCAATATCTTATGTTAATTGATTGATTAGATACCATCCTATCTGAACATGTCTTGTTGCATGAATAAAGAACCAACTTTCTGGTTCAAAATCTATTTGAAAAAATTTTTCAAGGTGAGTAGGTTTCTATGCTGTCATTTTCCTGTCTTCTTGAAATCATTAATAACATAAACTACATAGATTTATCTGATTTATTTCAAGAAATCCTGTTGTTTCCTGCGGAATGCAAACGTCTAAAGCCAAAAAAATATTAAATTAAAGTAAAGTTAAATGCTATAAAAAGGCAAATTTGTCATTATCCTGGCTGTCATTTTCCTGACTTATGAATGCCAGGACATTGAAGTGCTACCTGAAAAATTTTTAAACAGCATATTGTAGAGAGGGAAAGCAAATATTAACCTAATTCCAAGTTTATATATGATTGTAATATGCGTGAATGCAATCAAAGTTATTTATTTATTTAACGATTAATTATTATACACAATTTTATTCTGTGCATATCAGCAACAAAAACATTTCTGATTATCTCTACAGTGGATAAAAAGAATTAATTTAAACAATTTATGGTCCATCTAACATAAAGACTTAAGTTGAGTTACTTACTATTAGCTTAAAATGACTGTTTTTTAAACTTCTAAGCCAATATGTCATTTTCCTGGCATTCAAGATTTGGTGAATTTCTGTTTTTTTTTTTTTTCTTGAGTAAATGTCAATAAACTACACTGCTGTCTGTAAGATATTAATAAATGTAACTAAATAAGTATACAAAAAAAATTTAGATTATCTTGATGACTTTGAATTTAAAGAAATGTTTTAGTCCAAATTGTCATGTTTCCAAAGAATCATCCAGCTGTCAGAAGATTTCATTTTTATGCTTAAAGTGGTAAAAAAAATTCGACTTCTACATTTAATTTCAGGATTTATAAATTCAACTTATAATAAAAATTTACAAATTTAATCTTGTTTTGGAAAATTTTATTCTATTCCTTAAAGAATCTATTTTATAAAAAGTTTTATTTATAATGCATGCGTTTCATAATGGAAATTATTTAATGCATATAGGACAGCATCATAGTATTTCAATGTTAAATTATTAATTTTTAAATTAAAAAAATCAAATATTAAGAAATAATCTCTCTTTTTGTATAATATTTTTGTTTTAAGGGCAAATTATATTTATCAAATTGAACATGATCCAAGGAAAAATATAAATATATATCCCCACTCTTTTCTAATACATTTCTAAAAAGATCTAACTTGTTTGATAGTATGCTAATTTCTGCATGATATATTATAAATCCCGCATTTTACAGTGAAAAGATCATTTCATAACGGAAAGTATCAATCATATGCTGGAAAAATGGATTTTATATTGAAAAGCATCCATTAAAACTAGGAAATTACATTTTATAGTTGAAACTATTCATTTTATAGTAGGAAGTTTCCATCTATAACCGAAAGTATCCATTTCATAGTGGGAAATTTTCGTTATCGCCGAAAGTATCTATTTTATTATCCATTATTGTGAAGTTTAATTTCTAATGTATCAATTTCTAATGTATCAATTTAATATTGAAAAGCGTCCATTAAATAGTGAGAAGTTACATTTTATTGCCGAAATTATCAATTTATATAGCAGGGAATTTCCTTCGATTACCGGAATTATCTATTTTATAGTGGGAAATTTTATTTTATGGCCGAAAGCATTTACTTTTTTATCCATTATTGGGAGGCTTCATTTCTAAGTTATCCATTTAATATTGAAAAGCAACAATTATATAATAGGAAGTTACAAAAAAGTATCTATTACAAAGAAAAAGTATGCATTTTATGGTGGGAAATTAAATTTTATTGCCAAATGCATCCATTTTATTATTCATTTAATATCCATTGTTAGGGATCCATTTATTATTAAAAAGCATCAATTAAATAATGATAAGTTAGATTTTATAACCGAAGATATCCACTTCAAAGTGAGAAGTTTTCTTCTATGGACAAAAAGTATCCATTTTATACTGGGAAATTTTATTTCGTAGCCGAAAGTATCCATTTAGTATCCATTATTGGGGAGATTTATTTCTAACGTATCCTTTTAATATTAAAAGTTATTTAATGCTAGCGATAATATTTATCGCCTCTTTCTAATTCAAAATTGAAATATCTAGATGATAGTTCTTTATTCTTTCTCTAAATTATCCTCCTCGATATATCGCCTTTATACTTCTTTCAGAAATAAAACTCTATAGCAAACTTCATAATGAATATCAAACATTTTTATTTCGTACTAGCGGCCCTTGGATTCGTTTACAAATCGAACAAACGTGGTTATAAATATTGACGTAAAAGACTTTTCTGTTTGTCTTATGTATACGGCACACAGAGAAATTCAGTTAGTTGAGTAAATTGAGCTTTTTCTTTAACTGAGGCGTATTTTTGATTATTAAATTCATTTACGAAATATTTTGATATAGCCAATGAATTAACTTAATTTTCACAAAATAAAAGAATATTTAATTAAGACTTCAACAATATGTAACCTATAATCCATTTAATTAGTTACGTTTAAAGCTTTTGTTGAAAAATATAAATTGAGGATTTAAAATAAATTAAATTAATTAAGTTTTTTTTTACTTCAATCAATACTCAGTTTCTAAGTTTATTTACGAAGAGATTGAAGGATTTACTTAATTAAATTAATTTTGATGTTTAATGCATATGTATATACTTACTTGTCTTTAACATCTTTGTTATGCGATACAAGACTCAGGCTAATTCGTCTAATCAAAAAACTTTCATTACAATCCGTTTGCATCAATTTAGTTTCAAGAAAGAGACAAACTGAAGAAAATAATGCAAATTTTTTTTTCTTTAGACTTTTCATATGTTTAATTATGGCGTTTAATGTTGTTAAAGATTAAGAGCGCATTTAGCTTGGTATAAATTGGTTCAAGAAGTCCGCTTTTTTTAAAAAAAAATCGATTATGATTGCTTTCTAAAACAATCAAATTATTCCTTTAAAAAAATAAAACATTTTTAACTACTTTTTATGAATGCATTGATAAATATTTCAGTAAATTTAATATATAAATAAAAACTAATACGCAAAAAATTTGGCTGATTTTATACTGAGAATAAAATTATGGTCAAAGCGACCAGAACTTAGTAGTTTTAACCGACATTAGGCTCAATAATTTTTCCTGAAGTGCTTTGATAACGATTTCGGTAAAATTAGCAATAAAATATTATTTTATAATATGTGATAAAAATTAGTAAATGTGATAAAATTTAGTCATTTTATCATGCTACTTAAAATAGCAGGACACAAAAACCATTTGTTCGGTTAAATTCATTTTTCAGTTTTGTATTTTTTACTAAATGCATGTTAATAAGAACTATAATTTTAATAAACAAAATTTGAGATAAATCGATACCATTTGAATGGAAAGATTGCCAAATGTTTGGTTTAAATATATTATGTTTTGGTTTTATTCACCAGAATTATGTTTCTTTTAACCATAAATGCCATTACCATACAGTACGGTAATTTTACGAGAATATTTTCCCCATATTTCTATCACAGTTTCGAAATTTAACGAAATTTCTTTTATGATATTATTATTACATGAATAACCTATACAGTGAAATCAATGTAAAATTCAAACACATTAAAACCAAACATTTACGTTTGTTTTCCTTTATCTCAAAATGCACAGATTTAATTTATGAAAATTTTTCGATCATGAATTTTTTTGGGGGATTTTAATTACTTATTGATGTTTTATCAAAATTTGGACACTATTCTTATTATAGTAAACCATAATTTTTATTTATTTTACCATATTTTAATAAATTAATTTTTAATAATTAAAACTACTTTGTAAAATTCATCAAAGAACAAAACCTTTACTTAAAACATTCGTTAACAAATATTTCTCAATTTCATATTATAAGAGCCAGCTTAACCAACTGGAATTCCTAATTTCATTTTCTCTTTTCTTTATCTGGGAAAGAGCAGAGATGGATTAATTTTAATATTTTGAGATGTATCAAATTTAATTGAAAAAGAGTATTTCAATTATTTGATTAGAAGTAATATTTATATAAATAGTTTGCAATTTTGAGATTTGGATACTAAAGAGCACAAGTTACATATTAAAATACATGGGTAAGCTATCTGTACTGTTAAAATTAAAATAGAAAAGCTTTCACAAATATTATTCCGCTAAATTAGAGTTTAAAAATTGATTGTTTCAAAAGAATTATGTTATTTTATTGAATAATTTAGGTATACTGAGTGGGCCGGATTAGCCTGGCTGGTAGGACATTAGGCTCATATTCGTGAGATCGTGAGTTTGAATCCCACCAGCCGTAGAAACCCAGTGTATTTAATGGTGACTGGTGCACGTTAAATCCATTGGGGTCATAAGGTCCTCCTTGTTCCCATAACAAATAAATACCTCTGGAGAAACTGAATTGGAGATTGATCGCTCCCTGGTTCAGGTCAAAGCTACGCTCTGTGGCTGAATGAATGAAGTATAATTGAGTCTTCTCTGGTCTGTGACGTATGTCCTGCTGAAGAATATTTTTGGCCATAAATGGTGACACTGAGAAACAAGAAACGTTCACTCTGCCTTAAAATTTCCAAGCAAATTTGCCAGTATTGGCAAGTGGCAATCGTAACAACGACAGGCATAGTGAGTAATTAAATCTTACCAAGGCATAACTGCCTCTGGCTTAAATTTTCGCAATTATTTTTAGCCTAAAATTTGTTATTTAATTTCTAATTTATTTAATTCCTAATTTATTTAATATTGTTTCAAATTGCATTAAATAGCACTATAAAAAAAAAGAATATAAAAAGCGAGTTTGAAACTCCGAATTATCATGTTTTAATGCTTGCAAGCTGTGACAAATTTATAAAAATTGTGATTGAATAGTTTGAAACAATACATTACTAAGCCAGACTTTTACATTTTTCACGCGAGTATTTCAAAAGCGTTTTTTTTTTTGGTAAAAAATACTATGCAGTGAAAAATTATGATGTAAAATTGACAACTTTCATGTAAACTAATTACATATTTTAAGTACAAAACTGTTGGTTTCATGCAAAAAATAATTTTTAAAAATTGACAATATAACATAAGTGCGAATACATAATAAAAACTTGTCTGGATTGAATTGAAACCATTAAATTGATTCTAACGCACATAAAAATATGTGTTGACCCGTAATCAACCAAACACAAAGTAAACAAATAAGTAAATAAAACTATAACAATAGAAAAGTAAGCAAAAGGGGAATACAAGCACTATTAAATAATTTTAATTAACTTTAGCACCGAAAATAGAAGGAACAATACACCAAAATTTGTTACAGTATACGATTTCAGTTTAGGAAACAAAATGTATTGTACACTGAGACAAAAAGTACTGTCAGAACTACCAGAATATGGTAACGTTTACCGAATAACTGGCTCTATGGAAACACCAAAATGCTCGATAATTTTTACCGTAGTGCTTTGGCAATGATGTTTGTAAATTAACAATAAAATAAAGTTTTATAGCATGTGATAAAATTTGGTCTCATAGATAAAAAATTTTCGTGATACCTTAACGCATTTCTTAAAAACCATTTATTCAGTTTTTACTTTTCAATTTTGTATTTTATATTAAATGTGTGGTACTAAGAACTATAATTTTCGATAAACCGTAATCAAACGGAAAAACTATAAAATGAATGGTTTAAATACCATTTATTTTGATTTCGTAAGTTATAACTTTGTTGCTGTTTTCTTTTAGCAAAACTGTCATTACCATACTATACGGTAATTTTACCAATTTTTTTTTACGTGTACTGAATTATGAAATAGTGCTTTTAGCCTGTTGAAATTTTGGAGACTTGTAGCACAATACAAAAGAAGCTTTTGTAAAAAGAGAAACTTATCGCAATGTTTCTCTTTAATTGCTATTTAAAAAATACCAAACCTATAGTCAAAAACATAAAAGTTAACAGATATGCTATAGAGATATGAAAAAATCATTAAAAAGCATTTCAGCGATTTCTAATAAAAATTTATAAAAATGATCTTAGGAGTAAATATAAAACATTTTTAGTAGGTCATAAATAGCAAACGACTTTTAATTTTGAATAGTTTTATCTGAACCTGCAAGGATGTTTGCGAATTTAAAGATATTAATATAAAAAATTAAAAACCGATAGATTAGTCAAAATTTTGTTCAAAAATTTGACGAGACTTTTTCCTAATAAAAAAATTTGAATAAAATTCTAACTTAATATCTGTATTTTTATATGGCTACTTCGCAATAGCAAATTAATAGTGAAGAAATAACTGCTCAACGCATAATTTTTTTAAAAGACGTCATTTTTTTATTTATTTACTTATATATTTATTTACTTGCAAACTGTTTTGCACACATACGAAACATTTTCCAAGTATGTACAACTTTTCGAAAAGCGTGTCATTTTAGCATTTTACCTTTATTCAACTTTACAAAGATTCTTTCCTTTTAAAAAATTATTAAAACCTTCTAGTGAACTTTTTATTAAAGCTTAATTTATGACATTAAAAATATCTAATCATTAATATCATGACTAACACCTCAATTTAAATGAGTAAAGTGTCACTTCTGCTCCCTAATCTTAACTTTATAGCTAAATATTTATAGCCAGATAAGTTTTCAAAATATTTACAAATCATCTAAATATACATTACATATTTTTGCTATGAAATTTCAAAGTGATGCACTATTTTTCTTGGCAATTATATCTTTTCACACTTCATCAGAAAATTTTGTTACTTAGTTTGCTTCGCATTATTATACAAAGGACGTCGTAACCGGGGGTCAGAGTTGTTCAAACCCCCTTAAACTTGAAAAATTAGCGTCCATTAATTTTGAGAAAATATTATTTACATCTTTATCTATAGCTTTTACTCTTTATCTATATCTATATCTTTTACTGTCGCCTTTTCTCTCCCTTTTTATACATAATGCAACTTATTACATTATTATTAAAAGAAAATTAATTTAAAATGACATGCACAGAAAAATGTACTGCATAAAAAACAGAAACAAGTGTTTAGAGAACTACAAGAATTGTACACTGTTACCCTTTCCTTCAATAAGCAATGAAACACTCTTTGCACAATTCTAAATCTTCATGCACTTAACTGATTAAGATTGATTTTAAAGCATCCCTTAACATTCAACAAGACCCATGATGACTCATTTGATACCACAAAAATAGCCGCCTCAGTTTACGTTAAGGTAGGTAGGTACTTTATTTACATCGCACTTTGCATTTTGAAGCAGTCTTAATCGCGTTTCTGGTATCCTATGTCATCTTTTAAAAATGTCGGAATTCGACAGAACCATCACTTTATTGGCTATCTATTAACAAATTGTCTCAACAGGCAATTTTCTAAAATTTCTAGGAAAACAGATGTATTAACCTTTTAGGGAATTAAGAAGATGGAGACTCTCGCTGATATTTTCGATTTTGGGGTAATTTTGCCAAAAGACATTCTCTGACATTCTAAATCTTCTCTTACAAAGCTCTCACATTTCTATTCCGCCATCATTTAAATTAGTTATTCTTTAATGTTTAGAAAATGGGTAGTGTAGAATTAAGAGTCTTAATCATTCTGTTAAATTCTATGAAGTGTTCAAATTAATCCTTATGCATCAATATTTTTAATATATATATATATATATATATATATATATATATATATATATATATATATATATATATATATATATATATATTCATACCGTAAATTCATACAGTTGTGAGGTTTTTTTTCCGGACCTTTTCTTCAAGCGCTCTTTTTTTCAGCCGCCAGTCATTTCTATGGTACAAATCATTTTATAATCTCTGAATAAATTTTCAGTATTTCTAGATTACATATTTAGTAATCAAACACGGAAAAAAATGTGAAAGGTTCATAAATATGAATGGTTCAAAATGCAAGTACAAAAAATTAAAGGTTCAAAAGTAAAAAAAAGATAAAATTGATAACATTTATAAAAAAAACGCCATTTTTTTAAAATTGTACTGAAAAAAGAAGCATAATCATTTAGTGAAGAAAAAACTGGAAAGTAAGAACAGAAGTCTTTTTCAGTTTCCAGTTCTTTCCTTTTCTTTTTCTTTTCTATAAGTTTTTCTCTTTTTTGTATACTACTATAATTAAACGAAAAAGTATTTTTATTAAAAAATAATTTAGATATATGCTAACCTAGCTTTCAAGGCACTTTTTAGGAATAAATATTATACTTATTCAACTAATGTAGTTTACAAACTTACGACTCACCACTATTTAATTTTCAATAGATATTAATGTAATAATTGTATTTACAGCTAATTCTACTGAATCACATTTTGAATCCCATCGTAACATCGCGTAGCTACATCTGCATTAACCGGAAATACTCGAAACCAGTTAAAAAATTTTATTTATCTCCTAGCTGAATACCAGTTCTATACATATATATATACATATATATATACATATATATATACATATATATATACATATATATATACATATATATATACATATATATATATACATATATATATATACATATATATATATACATATATATATATATACATATATATATATACATATATATATATACATATATATATATATACATATATATATATATATATATATATATATATATATATATATATATATATATATATATATATATATATATATATATATATATATATATATATATATATATATATATATATATATATATATATATATATATATATATATATATATATATATATATATATATATATATATATATATATATATATATGTAAAAGTTTATTTTAAGCAATTTTAATAAGGGCAAGGTTATTATTTTTCTCAAGTAACAGTTCAAATATGGTCTCCCTCCCCAATAAATTTTATCTGAAGTCGCCGAAGACTGTAACTCACTACAATATTTGTTTTTAATTTTTATCACTAAAAGGGCACAATTATGACATTTGATAAATAGAACTGCACAACTAACTCCTTTGATAAAAAGAACTGCCTCCAGGACAAAACGTTCCAGAGCAATCAAAATCAAAGAGACTCTGCAAAATGTCATAATTACATATCGTTACAAAATTGCATTAGAAAAAATCAAATTAACGGAACTGAAAAATTTTAATAGCTTTTTTTTTATATATAACTTAAAGGCAAGAAAAAAATTAATGGTACAAAATTAATCAACTGAAGATAATAAAATACAAAATAATACAATAAGTTTAACAGGATTTTTAAAAAAATGAACTACTTTCACAAAAACAAATCAATATTTGTTTGTAAATTTTAATGCTCTGCAAAATATTGCATTATTTTGAGCATACTGATTTCTTATTAGAAAAAATGTGTACAAACAAGCAAAGTGAAATATAAATTTTATCGTCGATAGATGGCAGTACCATATACAAAGCCTTTTACTATTTTAAAACAACTTCTAATGGAATCTTCAAAAAATTTTCGAGCCTGAAGAGAAATGAAAGTTTTAATGAAAAACAAGACGGAAACCAATTAATATACAAATTAATTCCAGTGGTCAAAAAATTCCCTTTTTTAACTTAATCGAAGCAGTTTAAATTCTTAGAATGCGAAATGAATTATCTAACGTTACCATTCAAATTTTGAGTTAATGCTATATAATATAATAAATACCAAACAATATTTTATTTTTTTTCATTGATGGAGATACACAAGTGTAGTCATTTAGAGAAAACATAATTTAATAAAATTAAAATTTTGCAAGCAGCTTCATTTTCTGATATTAATTCGGAAATATTTTTATCGCATGCTTATCTATGATACACTGTTTAAAATTTTGGAGCGTTTGAATTATTTATTCGAAATTTTCTTCCACTTTTATCCGGTGTTAATTCGAACTCTATTATCGTATTTCTTAAACTCGATTACGCACGATACTATGGTTTAAATTGAACGGTGAAATTTAACATATTATTAAGGTTTTATAAAATTTTTATCATATTATGGTTCAGAATGACTTTATTATTGTTTCACTCTGAACCAATTTTAAGACAATGTATAAAATTAAAAGAGCGTGATGCTGAATTCCAAAACTATTATAAAAACGCATTGACCACAACAGAAAATAATGCATAGTTGCATAACCTTCAAATAAATAATGGGTACTACAAAAATAGTCATTTTTAAAGCATGTTTTGACTAAAAAACATTATTTAACATAACTTTTAAGCAAAACAGCTTTAAAAATAAATTATTTTAAAACAAGAAATAAATATATTATTTTTAGTTGCAACTTATTTTAAAATTAATGTTGTGTAATAGTAAAATATCGTCAGTGAGTTTCTTATTCTGAACACATCGAATTGTAAGTTAAAGAAAAGAGACAAAACTGGAAACGCGTGTTTAAGAAATCGGACACAGCTCAAAATATGTGTTTAAGAAAATGGATAGAGCTTAAATAATGTTTTTAAGAAAATAGCCAAAGCTCAAAATGTGTGTTTAAGAAAATGAACACAACTCAAAATGTGTGTTTAAAAAAATGGACACAACTCAAAAAGTGTGTTTAAGAAAATGGATACAGCTCAAAATGCATATTTAATCAAATGGACAATTGATTTAATTTTCAATCTTCTCTTACGAAAATTGTTCTTTTCTTACCGAATAAATTATTGAATACAAATAAATTTACTATATGATATCCATTTACCTAACTCACTTAGTATGCGCTTTAAAATAAGTCTCTTTTGAAAAGATGTAAAAGTCAACAATTCTTTTTCGCAAGATTGTTACAGATTTGATAAATTTATTATAATGATATTAAATTGACGTTGTTTGAATTTAGATTTTTTAAACCTTTAAATCATTTAGTGCTCTGAATACGAAGAGACGTCTGAAAAGTTACATCTGAAATATATTTAGCCACTCCAACTCCGAAATTGGAAACTTTGCCCAACACGTCCTAGAAAAGAGAAGGCCTCCGCACGGGTTACCACAAAATAGAAATCCGATACATTAGTCCGAACGTTGTGACATCTTTAGTATTTCTCCTAATGCACAGTGCAGAAGCCGAGACGCTGTAACATATTTCGTATTTTCCCCACTGCGCAGTTTATGTTCGTTACGCTGAACTACTAAATTAATCCTTGGGGAGGCCTTCTTTCTTATAAGAGGCCTTGCTTTGCTCCATAATGATTATACTTACGCGTTTAGAAAAGTAAGGAAAAGATTGCTCGCTAGGTTGTTAAATTTGGGTCTAACTTTATAAGGGTGCATTTTTTGCAATATTAGTTCTCTTAAACACGCATTTTGAGCTGTGTCTACTTTCTTAAACACATATATTGAGCTGCGTCTGTAATAAAAAGTTCACCAGCATATTATGAAAGTCAATAAACTCTCTCAGACAAATCGATTCAATGTTAACACATTATATAGTCCAAAAATTCTGGTCAAAATACGGGGCAAAATACGGCGCCAATGAAAACATCTTTCCATTAAATTTGAATCATAATATCATGTGATCAAGCTCAAAATAAGCTTAATAGCTTATTGAGGTGAATTTAAAGTAATTGCAAAAGAATAAGAAGACAGAAAATAAGTTATAAGCAATTTTTAAGTCGTATGTTTCGTTATAAAAAAGAACGAAATCTGAAAAAACTTTCTGGAAAAATCGCAATGGATTTAAATGCTCAACACTTCGTTATTCCTTATTGGGTAATTTTGAAATGCTTTAGCATTGAACTTGATTACATGATAAAAAAACACTTCTAATCCTCATCAGATAATCAAACTGAATGTTACGCCTTTCATCCCATCTTCCTCCCAACTGATTCGATAGTGTTTTGCTTCCTCGTTATTAAGCTTAAATTTTAATTTGCAGCTCCTAGTACTATATTTTAAAAGCAGAAATTAAAGAATACCTTTAATATGGAAGAACAAACTTCAATGTAAGTTTTAAAAACCTTGGTTGTAGCAAATAACTTTGAAAAATGCGTTCAATTGTTATTCTCTCATTTACGTAGCAACAAACACAAATGAAAATAATGCATATACAAAGCCAAAATAAAGCATGTACAATGTTCATTGTAACTTCTTTAAAAATTATTACCACATTTCAAGTGCCATTCTGTGAGCTCAAAATCCCCAAATCAAAATACGTGTTCTTAAGATTTTCACCAGATTTTATTGACTTTCTTTGTGACGAGATTAAGATTTTCATCAGATTTTATGGAATCTTGACTTCCTCTGTAACGAGATTAAGATTTTCATAAGGTTTCATTGAATCTTGACTTCCTCTGTAGCAAGATTAAGATTTTCATCAGGTTTTATTGAATCTTTATTAATCTGTAACGAGATTGAATCTTGAATCTTTATTAATCTGTAATCTTTTTATTGAATCTGTAACGAGATTAAGATTTTCATCAGATTTTATTGAATCTTGACTTCCTCTGTAACGAGATTAAGATTTTCAACAGGTTGTATTGAATCTTGACTTCCTCTGTAGCAAGATTAAGATTTTCATCAGGTTTTATTGAATCTTTATTTCCTCTGTAACGAGATTAAGATTTTCATAAGGTTTCATTGAATCTTGACTTCCTCTATAACGAGATTAAGATTTTCATCAGGTTTTATTGAATCTTGACTTCCTCTATAACGAGATTAAATTTAGGGGCGACCCAAGCACCAGCTTTTTCACTACACATCTCAGTCTAGCTCATGAATCCTTTTTCTTAAATGAAATACGAGATTCTTATTAAATCATACTACCATGATGCTTACCGCACTAAAACTGTTTAAAACAGCGATCCTCAATCTTTTAATCATCACGGACAACCAACATAAAAATAATAAATCTCACAAACCACTGCCCCATTCTTCTTTTTCTTTTTAGGAAAGTTTCCCTGTTTATTTGAGTGGATTTTTGAATATCTCTCTCCAGAACAAGATTGACGTGTTTCAGCGATTTTTAAAAAAAAAAGAATTTAAAGTTAAATGTAATTTTAAAAATCGTATTCAACTTGGCAAGTTTTTAATTAAACACACTGGAGTCTAAAAGTTAGAAATACTTTATATCAATCAATCTCTTAATCATCATAGATCACCAATCAAAAAATAATAAATCTCACAAACCACTGTCCCATTCTTCTTTTTTTTCTTTTTGGAAAAGTTTCCCTGCTGATTTGAGTGGATTTTTGGATATGTCTTTCCAAAACAAGAGTGACGTGCTTCGGCGATTTTTAAAAAAAGAACTTAAAGTAAGATGTAATTTTAAAAATCGAATTCAACCTGACAAGTTTTTAAATAAACACACTGTAGTACACTGGAGTCTAAAAGTTAGGAATACTTTAATACCAGACATATGTGTAAGAATATTTGAATTGAAATTTTTATTTAAAATAACAATCAGGAACGAGAAAGAAAAATCTAATGAGTATAAGGATTAATTAAAATTCGCTTAATAATTGCAATGAAAGTAATAATATTCAATCAGAGTAATTTCACGAATTCTCATCAGTGTAAAGTTACAAAATTGGACTGGAACCATAAATCCTCATTCGTTAACAATTATTTCACTAGCGTAAATTAATTGTATCACGGCCATGGCAACAGCGGGCAACAGCGCTGAATGGCAACAGCGGGCTTAAAAACAATTTCGCGGAGAAAAAGTAGCAAATTGATACACGTATTTCCTAAAATCTTCAAGAAAGATGTTTTTTGGAAGAATATATTTTTTGACAAACTTAATTATTTAAAAACAATCTTAATCTAAAAATTTACATTTTATTTAATATTATAAACAGTTTACTGAAATTATAAGCCTGAATGAATTTGTAAAGATTTTTCGAAAGATTAACAGAAAATGTATTAACATTTAAAGTGGTTTTAAAAAAAATCTAAAGTTAGAAATTTATTTGCACTGCAGCGAAAAGACAATTTTACAAATTGACTTTGACAGAAAAGTTTCAACTTCATTTAGAAGTTCTTAGAAGGAATCCTCCTTCGAAACTAAATCTATTATTTAACGAAATAAATTAGATACCTTCTTGATTATGTTAGTCTCCAGGGAAAATTCTGTTGAGAAGGTTGAAGCTGCTATCTAATCATTTAAAACAAATTTTCAAACACTGATTTAATTAAATTGTTAATCATTACATTTCGGTGTTTGTAACGATATAAAAGGTACTAGAAAAATGATTCTTAGTTTACTTGTTTTCTTAAAAATATCTCTACTCAAACGAATCAAATATTAATTAATTTAAATATCTTTTTTAACACCATGTAATTAAAAAGTTCTAGAAATTCTTTTTGTTTGTTAATAATCTCATGATATTTAATTCTTGAAACTAAATAGTTACTTCAACAATTTTCGCTAAAATATTAAGTCTCAACTTTTTGTTTTAAGCAACATACATAATGTTGCTCAAAAATTTGGAAAATTATTGTTTGAAAGTGAGCCGTGCTTGGAAGATTTTTACCTTCAACGCAGAAAAAGACTGTTAAATTATTGAAATTACATTTGTAAAATCCTAATGTAATATGTAAATGTAGTATGTAATCCTTGTGTAATATGTAATTTGTAAAATTTGTAATATGCGAAATCCTAAAAAAAAGTAGTTTAAAAAAATATTTTTCCTTCATATTCAAATATTTATGAATAATTAATTTTGTAAATTTTGTAAAAAAGTAGTTTAAAAATTTTTTTTTTCAATCGTATTCAAAAATTTATCAATAATTCATTTTGTAAATAGTAAATTAAAGATACTTTGGTGATGAATAACTGTTTCTTTTTAATCCAGATAACTGTAAATAAGTGCAAATTTGAAAAATTGTTGTTTGGAAGTGAGCCCCATGTCTGGAAGATCTTACCTTTAATGCAGAAAAAGACACTGCAATTTCATTCTGCATTTCATAACCATCAATTAATATTAAATATAATATTTTTCTTTTGTTTTGACCTGAATTACTACAAAATAATGAAAAAATGTGACAAATATGCTTAATACAAATTTTGCGTTAAAGGATTAAGTGATTATTTAATCATTTAGGTTTTAGGCTCGTAGAAGCATACATATTGAAACTAATACCTAGAATGATGGCAGAAACCATAGTAGCCTTTTAGGTATTTTGCAATATTATAGAGAAATTTGTAGCTTTTCGTAATCATTCTAACACGTCCTTATAGTATTAAAATATAAATTTAGATGCATCGACTTAAAATGCGATGATTTTGTATATGCTCTTCTAATAATCAAGCCTCTACTATACCTTTAATAAATTATTATTTAGCATTTTTTTAGATTTTAGATGCATATTAAGCCTACTGAAAAATTCTGACAACGAAAAAACATGAAAACTAACTATGGAAGAATTCGTTTGTTTTCCTCAATTAACCTAAATGCTAGTTAATTTCAGTCAAAAAATTCTCTAGGAAAACAAATTCTTCTTAATGCTTTATCGAGTAAGGGTTATGTCTCAGTTTGTCTTATTTTGTCTCATAAAATATGATCATTGACATAGCCGCAACTCTAGTAAGAATCTGTAGCGTATCTACCACTACAAAAATTGCAATTACAATTCACTAGTATATAAGGCATGCTAACTCTATTCTATGGTGGGGTACCTTTTCATAGATGAAGGTTGACATTATCGATAACAAATCACTCCCACATTGGTGACCCGGACGTGATGTGAACACGCCTACCTTGGCGCACTCGCCCACTACGATTTGAACACGCCTACTTCGATGGATGGTCCGCATTGAACAGTTGACTTGCTACTTGGGACTGCGACATTGCCCTTCCCGCGCTGTTGCTTCTCAGTCTCGATCACACACAACGTATACACTCGACTTCTAAAGACAACACAGGAGCGACCACGACCGTGAACTTAATACAGCTCTCACAATCAGCACGCAAAGAGTACGGTGATCTTAATGCAGCTCTCCCGGCTTCCCACAAAACAGCAATGAATCAACTAATGGTATCCGTTCATCGAATTCTATCACAAACATAATTTTGGTGGGGGAGTACTGTAGCATATCTACCACTACAAAAATTGCAATTATAATTCTCTAGTATGCTAACTCGATTCTATGGTGGAGTACCTTTTCATAGATGAAGGTTGACATTGTCGATAACAACTCACTCCCCATAAATCTGTTCAACGCTAGTCATGAGATTCAGTTACGCAATTTACATATTCATATTAAAAAAAATAAATGAAAAGAATGAAAATCCATAAATGAATAAAAAATACAATTTATTTCAAATTTTATTTTGCCAAAAACAAGAAATTCTTTTAATCTGATGATTTCCAGTTAGAAAATAATTGCCACTGTTGCCAGGATTTTCATACATGTAAGGAATTTAGAATATTATTTTTCAAATTTAAAACGCAGCTAATAAAAAAAATTGAATACTGTATTCTCAAATTTCAAGACGTAACCCTCATAGTTATTGAAAAAACATATATATCTCGAATACGTAAATAGAATGTTATAAACATTTAAATATCTTGTCCTTGGCATATAAATCATTTTATTGCTTTATGCATGCAATCTGGAATTTAGATTAGAGGGATAATAATCACTGATATTTATTCCTAATCCTGTATTTTTATACATCAACTAATTTTCTCAGAGTGTCACTCATAATCAAGGTTAAGAGAGAAAAAAGTTTGTCTCTAAGCTTAATTAGAAATACATAGAAATAACATGACAGTACTTCAGTTTCACAAAATATTGTGAATAGTAATGCGTGTAAATAACGTAATTCTATTTCAGCTTAATAATCCATAGTAAATAGAAAAAACATAGTGATGTGTCTTAATTTAATGAAATATTGTGAGCACATTCAAAAAGCGTAAAATTATTTCAAATTATTAAGACATTGTAGATAAAAATGAATACAAAAACACAAAACGACTTCATGGTAAAACATTTTAACAATTTCAAAAATTCATAATTAAAAACTCTTGCTGAATTATATCTGTAATTGGTTTACTAATTAGTTCAGGTAAGAATTCAGAAAACTTGTAACGCACCCATTAAAAAACAATACTATAGACCAATTTACTGTAAAATTATCACTCTTGAAAAAATGTGTCTTATTATAAAAATATGTCTTTTCACTATGTTATAATCGAAGCTCTTTTCACAAAAAAAAAAAAAAAAAGAAAACCTTAACTTAATAAAATATTGTAAAAGAAGATTAAAAAAAATCGAATACTTACAGTTGCTAGATTAAAATATATGTTTGAACAGTTCAATAAAAATTTCAAAAAAGAATTTTCTGAAAATTGAATGAAATATTATTTTTAATAAAATTAAATTTCTGAACCCTGTTAAGGAAATATACTATTCATTTTTATCTATTCAAGGTGACTTTTTTAAATATATCTGATTAAAATTTTTAATGATTAAACTGATTTAACTTTAAATTAAATTATTTTTATTAATCCTCAAAAATCAAATAGCATATTAAAATCAATTAAAAAAAGGAACTGATAGAAATCATAAGGCATTAGTATTTTATATCATTTAATGTATTTATAAATAAGTAGTCTTATATTGAAACTTGCTGAAAATCTCTGATTTTTTTTCAGGTAGGTGATTTTCAAATATTTGAAAGAATCCGATCCGCCAGAGGCTTCATGATGGATTCCGCAGCAGTCGAATCTTTTACTACAACAGCTCTGACTCTTTTGATAACCAACGCTATGAATTACACTGAAGCTAATATTTCAGCAAGGTCAACTTTTGAACCTGAAATAGAAAAATCCCCTTATTCTATCATAGAAATGATCCTGATTGCAATCGTAGCTGGTTTTCTTAGCATAATCACAGTCATTGGTAACATCATGGTCATGATATCATTTAAGATGGATAAGCAGCTTCAGACAATCAGCAACTATTTTCTCTTAAGTTTAGCGGTTGCGGACTTTTCCATTGGCCTAATCTCTATGCCTTTATTTACTATGTATTTACTAATAGGGACTTGGCCACTTGGAGACTTCGTCTGTGATTCTTGGTTAGCATTTGATTATTTAAATAGCAATGCTTCGGTTCTAAACTTACTCATAATAAGTTTTGATCGGTATTTCTCAGTTACAAGACCCTTAACATATCGAGCGCTTCGAACAACAAGAAGAGCTGCGTTTATGATTGCCTCTGCATGGGTAATATCATTAATGCTGTGGCCACCATGGATCTATGCGTGGCCTTACATAGAAGGGGCAAGAACTGTTAAGAAAAATCACTGCTATATTCAGTTTTTGGAAACTAATTCATATGTTACTTTTGGGACAGCATTAGCAGCTTTTTATGTTCCAGTAACTGTTATGTGCTTTTTGTATTGGAGAATTTGGCGTGAAACAAAGCAAAGGCAGAAGGATTTGAGTCATTTGCAAGCTGGAAAAAAGGAAGACAGTCGAAAATCAACATCTAGTGATGATCCACCAGAGCATGAAGAAGTAGTTCGGAAAACAGAAGAAAGTAAAAAGTTTCGTTCCGATTCTTGCGTTCTAGAAGAAGAAACAGAAACAACTTATGTTCCAACATCACTTTGCGTAGAAACATCTAAATATCTCCCAAAAAATCCCGAATCCAAGAGATTGAAAATAACAGAAATCCTACGAGCTTGGTGCAGAATGGATCGTGAAGGTGATCCTCAAGAAGAAGAAAGCACGAGTCATGAATCTCCAGCTACGACACCTGCTTCATTAGAAACACCCATACAACCCTGCTCTAGAACAGCTTCGATGAGTCTTAGAATTGATCATCGCATGCCATTACAAACACAAAATTTACCTTCAACCTCTTCTCAAAAGACGAATGATCAGGCCATACCTATGACTGAAAGAAATGGACAAAGAAGATTTGAGCCAGTTATACCTGAATGGAAACGGCAAGTTACAAGTATGATTCCTAGACCAGCAACCATTCCTGTAGCTCCACCTTCTGTTCCTACAGCTATCCAAAGCACTAATATTGCAGCTATGCGTCCTCGACAACCTGCAATAGCAACAGTTTCTTCTCCTCAAACACCCGTATATTCCCCTGATTCAGTTTATACTATTTTGATTCGTTTACCCCAAAAGTCTGCGTCTGTTGAAGGTGAGACACAACCCTCCATCAAGATGATAATGGATGATGAAGAAAATGCTGATGCGATTGAAGTTCTACCAGATGATCCAAATGCAAAAAATGCTTTAGAAAAAGGAACGGCCAGTAGCTTAGTTAGAGCTGCCGATACTGCAGTGGATGCTATTCGACTACCATTGAATACGAAGCTTGTTCATAAGCAAGTTGCTAAGCATAGAGCTCCTAAGAAAAAGAGAAAGCAGCAAGAACGAAAACAAGAGATGAAAGCAGCCAAAACTCTGAGCGCTATTTTGTTTGCATTTACGGTGACTTGGACACCATATAATGTTTTAGTTCTTTATAAGACCCTCTCGAATTGTGAAGATGATGACTGCATCAGTCCAGGATTGTGGTATTTTGCATATTACCTTTGCTATATTAACAGCACAGTGAATCCCTTTTGCTACGCACTCTGTAATGCAAATTTTAGACGAACATACACCAGAATTTTGTCTTGTAAGTGGCACAATAAGAAGCGGACTCTTGACAGTCGTGGATATTTTACTTAAAACAGCGTTTTTACACGTCTTTATATGCTTGTTGTATGGTGATTGTTTATTGTTGTAAATGAATTTTTAACATAAGTGAAAAATAAGATCTATATGTATTCATATATTCTTCAACAAACATTTGTAGTTTTCTACAAATGACATGTATATACACTGTTCTTTTGTTCTATATAAATGTTTGTCAATGTAGTTTTATAACTTTATTTTTGCCTTAACATACAGGTTGAACAAAAATAAGAGATCAGGTGTTTGAAATCTCAATGCCTAAATACCTGCTGGCAAAAATTTCATTAAATATCACATACATGTGGACCATGGAAAACAAACGTTCGAAATCTTTCAAGTATCGGCATTCAGATATTCAGTTTGGAGAATAATGTCCAAAATCTGTTTAGTATCGGCATTCACATATTCGGTTAGGATAATATGTCCGAAATTTTTGTTAAATATCATTATTTGATATTTACATTAACAGACATCGACATTCAGTCAACACCTCCAAGACAAGAGAAGGCCTCTGCACGGGTTACCATAAATGGGAAATCCGATCATTTAGTAGTCCGAACAGAGTGACATCTTTCATATTTTTTTCTTCACAGAGCAATTTAGTAACCCGAACGTAGTGATATTTTTCATATTACTCTGCACTGCGAAGTTCATGTTCGTTATGTCGGACTACTTAATTGTTGTTGTTGTTGTTAATTTACGTCGCACTAGAGCTGCACAATGGGCTATTGGCGACGGTCTGGGAAACACCCCGGAGGATGATCCGAAGACAGGCCATCACAATTTTGATCCTCTGCGGAGGGGATGGCACCCCCACTTCGGTAGCCCGACGACCTGCGCGCGAAGTCGAGCACTTTACGGTAGCACAGTTTAACGAGGACCAATACCGCGCACCCTCGGTCCCTACGCAGACTGATCCAAGTGGTCACCCACCTGCGCACTGACCGTAGCCAGTGATGCTTGACTTCGGTGATCTGCTGGGAACCGTGTCTTAACGATCAGTCCTCTGCGGGACGACTACTTAATTGGTTCGTGTAGAGGTCTTCCCTCTTGTAGGAGGTATTGATTCAGCACGCAACTGATAAAACAAATTTCTTTTTCACGCTTACAAATTTACTGAGAATCGACCTTTGCAAATGCAAAATAATGATATCATTCAAGCATTATTTTCGCAATTTAATTTCAAAAAATCAATTTTAAGAAGTGAATAGCTTTTAACAGAAAATAAATTTTCGATAATCATTTTTAGCTTCCGTTTTAATTTGTTTATAAATTGCAAGATAAGCCAACGCGGTATTCGCTTTTTTTTTTAGTTCAATTGTCCAGAAATTTTATAATAAAGAAAAATGAGTAAGAAAATGTTTTTTTCAGAATAAAAAATTTTGCTTTGATATTTTTATTTGAGGGGGAAAAAAATACTGTACTATTGAAAACATTCTATTAATGAGATTTGATTGAATAATAATAAGAATTTATTTCTATAGAAAAGTAAAATCTGGGCACAAAAAGTGAAGTAAAACTAAAACTCTGTTAAAGGTAACTATGAAAATATATTCTAAGAATATTTACCAATGAACAGAAAACCAGCATCCCAAGGCACGCCATTGGGAACCCTTTTATTCTAACCCTATTATTATAAGTTCAGCTTTCGAAGGTCAATTCCTTCCAAGCTATCATTCTTTCAAAATTTAAGACATGTTTAATATATAAGTTTTAATAGATTCTATTATCCAAAAATTTCAAAAGGAAAATTGGTTAACTTTTTTTTTTTTTAGACTGGGAAACTGCTTTTTTTAGTCATTTCTATTTAAAAAAATAAATACGTCAAACCCCCGCTATGATGAACCTTCAAGAGACCGAAATTTCGGTTCACTATAACCAGGAGTTCACTATATCCGTTACGCAGGCAATTTCACTAATGGTTCCCAAACTCCTCCCTTTTATTACATTATATTCATATAAATGACTGAAAAATATTATGCAGTAGCAAAAAATTTGTTATTTTTCATCACTCTTCGTCTTGCGTACAAATAAAAATTAGTAATCTTTAGCTGATGAGCAATCCTCATCATCAGATATGGAAACACTTCCCGACTATCAGATAATTTTTCCTGAATTTCTGTTATTCCGCTTTTTAAACCTGTCTAACCTGCCATTCGAGCACATAAAAGTAGTTTCTATAGATGGTTTTAAAAATCGCTATATGTATTTTTTTTGAAGTAGAAATTTCAAAATTATTACAAAGAAAATGGGGAGGGAAATCAGTCGAAGACAGAAAAAAGTTCATTATATTCAACTTCCTCACTTTTTTGGTTCACTATATCCACTAAAAATAACATTATACGTGTATAGCAAGGCACGGGACCAAGCCTTTCGTTCACTATATCCGGGAGTTCACTAGAAACCGTGTTCACTATAGCCGGGTTTGACTGTATTACACTACTGAAAACAAACTATTGATGAGATTGAATTGAATGATAATAGTGATTTATTGAAATAGAATAGTAAAATTCGGGTAAAGAAAAAAGAGAAGTAAAACTAAAACACTCTTAAAGGTGACTTTAAAAACATATTCGGATTTTTTATTTATTTAAAAAAAAATACATTTATATGAAACTAGGTTTCCAATGAAAATGCTCAAGATACACCACTGATGGGAACACTTACATAAATTATTACTCTTTTCTGTTTTATTAGTTTCACTTATTTCTAAGTTCAGATTTCGACGGTCAGTTACATCTAAGTTATCATCTTAAACATTAAAGCATCTTTAATATTAAACAATCATTTTTAAAACAAATGATGTAATAAGTTTAGCATATACTTACTAGGAAACGTTCCCAAGCTAAACTCCTAGAATTCAATGAAATATTTACAGGTGTTAGAAGAACTCATAGATAATCCATATTTTTAAAAAAATTAGCAGCTAAATAGCATTAAGCGAAATGGAAAACAATATTCAACTTTCGGGTAATGGTTACTAAAATCATACAGTTATTAAAACTTGGAGATTTTTATTTTTAAAAACTAAAATTTCCGAATAGAAAACTAGTTTCACAACAACCACACCACGTTGAAAATGTTATGATATTGTTATGACATTGTTATTTAAAAGTCACTAATAATTAAAAAATTCCACCTCCAAGACTTTTCGACATAAAAGAAAATTGCGTCTTGATAATTTAGTTAATTTATATATTAAAAAAAATCGTTAAAGCGAATTTTAGTGAGAAACAAAACAAAAATAGAGCCTCTAGCTAATCCGTTTAACTTCTCGTAAAGAATAATAGAAAATTCAGGATTAAATGCGAAATATATCTTCAAATCCAATTTCAAATAGTTTCGAATGCATAATCCCTCTCCAAATTTAAAATTATCACAATGAAAACTTGGAAAACTTGTTGCAAGAAATTGGCGTTTTTCTATGAATTCTTCAGACGTAATTATTATTTCTATGGATTCTTCCGACGTATTAAAGCATTAGGTGTTAAAATTTTTTATTTTTATAGCTTTACCCCTGAAATTCAGCTGCTAATATTCAGGAATTGGATCATCTAATAGTTTCTTTTAATACCTGTAAAATTTACATCGAATTCTATGAGGTTAGCTAGAAAGCGTTTCCTTGTTAGATTTAAATTATTTCAGATCAAAGTATGATGCCTGACGTATGAAAAATAAAGACTATGATCGACATCTACTCGTACTATTGGCGATCGAAATGGGCTGCAGGTGGCGTCGAGCAGAACGCTCTACCTATGGCAACACTTCACATGATTTCCCCATTAGCGTGTGGAAAGTCATAGAGGAGGGAAGTACGTTAGTTTCTCTCTTGATTTTCATATAGATTAAAATCTTTTAAGTTGGAAAACTATATGGAACTGAAAACTGCATTAAACATAGTTCTAAAGAAAAGTATCACGGAAATTTTGAAAGAATATTTTTATTGAATAAAAAGGAAAAATATGAAGAAAAGGGAAAATATCATAGTACATTCCTATACAACTGAAAAGAGCAGGAGAGTGAAGGGAGAAGGGCTAAAGGCATGAAACCGGTCTCTCCCCAGATGGCGTATTCGAGTGTTGCGATCGCGAATTCAAGAGATGACCATTTACAAGAAAAGCAGTCATTACACAAAGCGCAGTATAAGATAAAGGGACAGAAGTAAGGGTCACGAGCTTTTAAAATGGGAATGAAGTTATTTCATGGATTACATACCTTTCCAATTTCACACTTTAGGTAAAAAGTAGAAAAGAGGAAATGTACAAATTTTTAGAAGTAACTAGTTGTAGTTCATTCACGTCGCACTAGAGCTGCACAATGAGCTATTGGCGACCGTCTAATAAACATCCCTGAGGATGATCCGAAGACATGTCATCACAATTTTGATCCTCTGCAGAGTGGATGGCACCCCCTCTTCGGTAGCCCAACGACGTGCACGCGAAGTCGAGCACTTTAAGGTAGAACAGTTTAACGAGGACCAGTACCGCACAGCCTCGTTCCCTAAGCAGACAGATCCAAGTGGTCACCCACCGGCACACTGACCACAGACAGTGATACTTGACTTCGGTGATCTGTTGGGAAACTTGTCTCAACGATCAGTCCACTGCGGGACAGAACTATATAGAATTGTAGGGCTTAGCACAACAGAAAGATAGGACACATTTTAAAGTTTCTCGGGAAAGTGTTTCAAGAAATAATTTTCATGTAAATAAGTTGTTTCAATGTATTGTGCTGTTATCGAAAGAAAATTCCGAAAAATTACATGTGTGGGAAAACGTTTGATATAAAAATGTCACTTTATATGGCCTACCACTATATTTTTTACTGCCCTTAAAATACCAATAGCGTGTAAGAAAAATGTAAATTAATTATAGAGCTTTTTATTCAGATTTTTAAATTATTTATATTCAGTAATTGTCAAAATTCTTCTTTTAAGTCTGTCATACTAGCTATACCTATTTTTTTTTAAAGTTATTTAATAGTTTTAGAGGGAGGCTTATCACATTTTATAGATTTCATTTTACATGTTGGTTACAAGGTTACAATACAAGGGACAATTACTTACATTCTGTTTATTAAAAAAGTTTCATAAAATTGCTATTTTTACCTCAAGAGTTATAATAATTGAATTCAAATGTTTTTCAATTTTTTATGATAAAAGATTTAAGATAGATTATATTCTAAGTAATCTGGGTACATGATAATGTTGTAAATTCTGAAAATTGTTATAACTGGTTGAGACATAAGGAAATGATTAAAAGGTCAATAACTTCAGAACATTTTTGATTAGTCTATTTTTTGTATAAAAAATAATAATAATAATAAAAAAAATTGGTTAATTTTTTTTTTAAAAAAAAGCTCGATTCTAAAGAAAGAGAAACTTGAAAAATATTTTAGCTTTTTGATAGCAGACCCTGCATAGAACATTTGCAAGCCTGTTTTACGTAAGCAAGAATAAAATATTCAGATGAAAATAATCTAATTTTCATTTTAACTTCCCCATAGTATATATTATAACTAAACCACGTTTATCATAACGGGATTCTATGTAGACAGATAAAAAACTGAAATTGAAACTTATAAATTTTACATTTCTTGAAACACAGGCTTTTACGGAAAAAAATTTCAAAAGTATAACATTTTAGCTTTATTTTCTCAAGTGCAAACAAAATTATTTAAGAGTCCAACATGCTAAGTAATCAGTTTTTCTGTGGATGAGCCCACTGTCACTGTAAATATTAATTTACCATACACACAAGATTTTTCATTCCTAACCAAGAGGACATCTGCCTCATTATCAACATTTAAGTAAATAAAGAAATTGAGGTATTTTTAGTTATTGTTATATTAGATTCAAATATTATTATTAATATATTAAACAAAAACATTGAACCATGCTAAAGGAAAATGGAATTTTATAAATTTTTAGAATGCACAGTTATTTCAAGTACATAAAAGTGAATGAATCTACATGTCACATTTAGACTGAAGCACTATCTTAAAACATTAAACCGAAAAATAAAGAACAAACTAGAATAAACTGCATCCTAACATGACAGCCTTATTTTAGAGTAGAAAAACTCCAAAATGTTTCATTACGAAGCACAGAGCTTTAAAGTCTAACTAGTGTATTGAGTTTTCTATCTTGCCTGATTTTGCATACCCGCTTTTTGAAAGAAGTAATAAAGTGAGCCAGTTAAAATAAGATAAAAATTCATTGAAATAGGAATAGATTTCTTTACAAGTAAGGCTCAATATGATAAAGAATTAAAATTTGAGCTAAACTCTAACCACTTTTTATATAGCTAATACGCGAGAAAATAGAATAATGAAAATAACTACAATGAATAATTTGCTCAACAATTTGTTAGATTCCTTGGAGGAAAAAAATTCAACATTTTATGTTATATTTGTAATAAGGATTAGCCCACATTAAATAAAAAACTCACATTTATGGAAGAATTCATCAGTTTTATTTATGAAATTAACAAATAATACAATTAAGTACACAAATGTATAATATTCATCTAATTTAAACAACAAAATGAGAGCACTTGAGGTAAAAACTAACTTTCCCATATACGTTTACAAATATACATACTATGTTACATCAAATTAATTTATTTTATAGCTCTAATTTTACAAACTGCTACACAGGAAAGTGCAGTATTTGTAATCTCTCTTTTATTATCACATCTTTGTGTCACAAACCAGGTACAAATTTTAAAAACAATGTCGCATAGAGAAAACTAGTATTGCTTTCAATGTCCAATTCATTCATAAATAGATTTTGAAAGTATGTATTTACGTGTGACATTCAATATAACTAGAGGTATACATTTTTATTATTGACATACAAATTTAAATTTAGTGCTCCTCTCTGTAAAAAGAATTATGAAAGAATATTTCCGAAAAAAATAAAAATTTTATAAATATGGCTTAGTAATATTACTATTGTTATAAAAAGTGAGCAATAGTATTTATAATATAATTATATTAGTTTTTACAATTGCTTTGTGACTATAATATGAACAAGTGGCATGAATAGAGATTTGGTGTATGCAAAGGTAAATACTATCAACAGTGAATAGAAATTCAGTTTCTTTATCTGTTAATCTTTTCATCTACAAAAATAGTTAACAAATAATGACACTTTAACAATTTTTGAAGTATAAAACATGTTTCCACTTCTATATTAAAATTATAAAGACTTACATATATATTAATCAAAAGTATAAAACTTATAAAACACTAAACAATAAAATAAGAACTCAAGCAACACAAGACAATATCTTCGTTTTATATTGGTATAATATTTTAAATAACAATTCCTTACATATATCTTTCTCAACTTGGAAGCACAATAGTATCGCTTATCAGAAAATTATGCAGTCATGAGTGCTAATCACAGCCGTTCAATGTTATCAGTGCATAATACAACAGCACAGGTATATGGTAAAGGTTTGGTTACAAATTCATAGAATAACATTTAAACAGTTTTGACTGGACAGAGATGACATAGGATGAAACTGATATCAAGTGATAGAACTTAAACGTTATTATTTTATGATGTAGAAAAAACATATAAGTTTACTCAAATTTAATTTATTGATACAAATTAGCTTTAATCCGAAATGCATATCTGTTTTATTGTCTTGGTCCCTTTTGAGCCATCTATGAAATATGATATAAATAATTTGTACAAAATATTTTTAGTTAATTCATTTTTAAAGTAAAAAAAATCAAGTTTAAATCAACACAAATAATGTAACATAGAAAATTAACATTAACCAAGGGCAAAAAAATTTTGAATAGAAAATAATACACATTAAATAACATTTAGTAAAAGAAAATTTAAAAAATAAAATGAAGACGAAATCAGCTTTACACAGCTGCACAGGAAAAATGCATCATTTGATAGACAAATACCAGAAAATGGCAACATTATTCATTTCAAGGATTAAATGTCTAAAAGTGACATCCACTAAAAAACGGTGAGACAAATAAAAACATTGATATATCTACTCTCTATTTTCACATTAATGCATGTTTATGACATCTCTGCATTTGATATCTATTCTAGACACACAACACATTATTTAAGGCTGATTAAATGATATATATTATAAAAACTGTTTCTACCAATGTATGTTGCATTAATTTAAAACAATGTAACTCGAAAAAAATCACCAAACATCAATTTTCTACATTTAGGACTTGCTAAATAAAAAAAATTTCAAATTTAATCATAGATGGAGTTTTAAAAATAGTATAATTAATACATTTAATACTAATTAGTGCTGAAAATATTTTTTTTGTGTTTATAAAGAATTTTGACAAGTTGAAGTAAATATTATACTTCTATTAAGCATAAACAAACAGCAGAAATTTAAAATTTATTTGTCTGTAAAAAGAAATTTAATAAAATCCTAAATTTCTATCAAATCTAAAATATATGAATTTCAAGAAAAAAATGGGAAAGAGTGTGAAAAAAAAGAATTATTTTTTAATGAAATATTGATTTGCATTAAAACCGTATACATAAAAAAATATACACTTGACCTACTTTAAAACTTTTCTAACTTGAAATAAATTGGTAAAAAATTATAGATCAGCACAGAATATAAAATAATGAACTTGTATGCATATAATAAAAAGCAATATAAGTAGATTAATAATAAAGAGACTAGCAGAAAAATATTATAAATAATAAATCTGAATTTAACAATTAATTATACTTATTTAAAACATCAACAATTTAAGAAGTATATTGAATTTTTAACAAACGCATCTGATTGTCTATCCTGCAGAAGTAACTGCATAGCATAATTGCATTGTCAGATGCTGTTTCTATATTACATATTATGCTTAAATCTGGAATAAAATGTGGAAATCTCCTTGCTATGAACCCTCTGATAGTTCTGCAAGAAGAAAGTAGTATTTTCACCTTTATTTTTCTTGGCTCAAAAAACTAAGTCTCCCTGTGAGAACTGACACAAAAATGATGTATCAGTGGTAAACATTTTTCCAAATTTCTAGATTTGAAAAAGTGTCAGGAGGTTAAGTTTAAACAAAAAAAAGTTAAGCATATTCCTTTAACCCTCGAAATATTAATCCTGATCTTTTTCTGTACTTTCAATAGCAGGCTATCCAGCATCAAAAAACTGGTTTTCTCCATGTTATTTAATGGAAAAACAGACCGCATATGTAAAATTAACAGTAAAATTTTCCCATGGGCTAAACGCTTAAAAGGTTAATAATCAAACTATAAAAGTTATTTTAATCAAAATGCATTCTGTATATTTATTTAGGAGGATATTAACCCACTGACGGTTCTGCACGTAAAAAGTCGCATTTTAACCTGCAGTCTTCTCTGCATAGCAAAACCGGTTTTCCCATGTTAACTGATAGGGGAACTGTGTATAGGGGAGAAACATTCTCCCAATTTTGCCCATTTCCTTAACCGCCAGTGGGTTAAAGGATTTCATATTTTCATAAAGGAAAATATGAAAAACAACTTAAATAAAAACATCCATTATTTTAATAAAAATAACTTAATTCATTCTAACTTAAAATATAACAGGGGTGAGTTATACTTTTTCTTAATGTGTTTACCCAATTATCACTAGCATAGCCATAAGAAACTCTGTTTGTTGAATGACAGGCATAAATTGATACTTCAAATCTAAAGTTAGAAAATTTGAAGTAATTGCAAAATAGAACACAATAATAATAATACTGATAACAACTTTATAAATAAATATTAAAATCAAATTTGTAAAATTAGTTTCCAACTATCAGTATATTAAGCTAAAGTGATGTTCAGAATATTAACTAATTTTTCATAATAATTCAAATTTTTGTGCTTTAACCATGACTATTAAATTGGGTATAATCATGGCTTAATTTCATTTTTTTAAAAGTCAATATTTGTGAAAATATATTTCATTGATTACATTTACACCAATAACTTTCATTTCTATGAATTACAGTCTTTTTTTAAAAATATTTTTTAACATTTTTATAGATATCAAACATATATGTAAACTATATGGACTTTCCACAAAGAAAATCCTACACATACCAATGACATATAAGATTTGATTTTTACGAAGATAAATCCTTTTTTAATCACAATTTCTGTGTCAAGAAAACTACTCAATTTACTTAAAATTAAATTTTTCATGTTAAATTAGCGACTGAAAAATGAGTATTTATATTTCTTAGAATCTTAAACTATTTTGCATAAAAATATGAAACAGCTTGAAATAATAAGATAGGGATAAAAAAGATTTTAGATTCAAGAGCTCTTTTGTTCCCATTGACTATAAATGTTATGTTGACCAAGATACAAAATATTTGAAAGATAAATACACCTTAATCTCAAATTTTGACTGAAAACTGATTTCTGAATGTTAGGTTTCGTCAAATTTTTCAAAGATTATGCAACTTGCAACCAGTAAATAACAAAGAAAGAAAAAAAATAAAGTAGTAAGAACTTGTGCATCTTGACTAAAATAAATAAGTATTTAAAAGATACTCAAGCATCATTTTGAAGTTAAATGTAGAATCATTAATAATCATTAAATCATTAAAAAAATATACCTTAATAATCATTAAAAATTTAAAAAGGTTTTGTGGCAATAGTTAAAACTTTGCATGGCAAATTAATATTAATATTATTTTCATGAATAAATAAAGGAGAATATTTCGAAAAACATAGGTGTTTCAATCATCCAATTTTTAAGGGAGATAAAATGAAAGTTAAAATAGGTCTCAAAATTTCATACACAGGCTGTTACAGACCGATATAAGATTTCCTCAAGCATCAAAGTGATAGTCATACTTTCATTTTAGAAAAATATCAAATTTTAATTTTCCTAATACAATTTTTTTTCTAGTAACATTTTAAAATTTCAATTTTATTATTTCTAAATTCAAGCTGTTCATTATTAGTAATTACTGTTTATGTAAATAAGTACACAGTAAGTATAGCTGCGAGTAATTTGCACATTCAATTAAATTTTAAGTTCATTTACTCCTTGATTATTTTTCCAAAATCAAAAATAACTTTTTAAATAGATTATGACAGTATTCATAAGTATAATTCCAACATGTTTTAAAAATTATTAACTTCTAATGATGTCTTTATTTCAATTTTTTGTTTATAAATTTTTAAATCCTTACATTTTTGAGGAGGTTTGAACCCATACAATTTAGCCCTAGCTAAGGCCTACAGTTCTTTAAAAAAATAGGTTTTTTGAAAACTGCATTAAAGAAAAGCTATATTTATGGCTCTTTAACACCAAAGTAGTATAAATTTTGTGATGCAGTTCCTCACTAAATAATACTTACATTTTACCAATTAAAATAATCGCACATTTTTCTTAAGATTGAAAAATTCTCATGTGCATTAACATAAAATTCAAAATATTAAGTTAATGTAATTTAAATGCATACCATAAAAGAAACATCTTTAGTATGTTTCTTTTTTAGTAAGTTTTTTTAGCATAATTCCATACCAATATAAACTTTTAGACCATAAGAAAAAACATCAATTACTACACTGAAATAGAAGTTACATTTAGCTTAAACCACCAATCTAAGGAGAGAAAAAAATGAAATCAGAGCAAAATTTGTTATAAATACCTATTGCAAGTTGCCTTCACATTAAAAATGCAGGTAATTTCTGGTAAAATATACTCATTGAATAGAATGCACTAATTACCCTTAAAGGGATACCTGTTTATTAAAGTATAACATTGATTTACATTAATTAACTCATATTTTACTGGGCTTCGCTCATGTGTAGCATTTAGAGCAATGAATGAAAATAAATCTGATCTATAAATGATGAGTATGGTAGTTACTATTTTTTCAGTAATAAAAAAGTCCATAATTATTAAATCGAAAAAATATATATAACATATTTAAATAAGACTTAACAATATATACTAGAGTTGGGTAAGTACCTACAGTTTAGTATCATTTTACAAAATCCTAGTGTTTTTAATATCAAATACAAATCAATCTCAATTAATAGGGAAGAAAGTTGCAAAGTTAAATGTCTGTTGATTAATCATTAAAAACAATAAAATATGCTAAAATTAAATAGATACAATAAGAAAATGCTCTGATATAGTGAAATAAAACTATGGCAAATCAAATCTGAAACATTAGAAAGAATATTACATATCTGAACATGAGATACATTTTGGCAAATCAAATCTGAATCGATTTGCAGATATCAACTTTCTTGTATTAGTTTGAAAAGGAGCTGATTTGGATTAATGAATCCATAGACTGTTAGTGAGTCCAAATCTGTAATGAAGTACAGAGAAAGAGCTTTACTATTGCTACAATTAATAAAACGGATAATATCAGCAAATAATGATGAGGAGCAAATAATTTCAGAAACATTGATATTAATTTCTCCTCAGTAGAATTGCTATCGAACTAATTCAAAACAATAATCCAAAAATCCAAATGAAATTGTGTATCTGGGTAAAATTTATAAGATAAAAAAATTTATTATATTTTTTTAAAGGTTCAAGGTGTTTTAAAGTACTTTATAAATAAATAGATATAAAATATAATTGTTATTTTCTTGATGTATTTATTCAAGATACTATTAAACTTATAAGCACTTAATATAAAAATGAGAGACACTGATACAAACCCATTCCTAATATATGGGATTCACAAGGAAAATAAATCTAAATATTATTTTCATCCATCCATGTTAAACACAACTTATTTAGAAATTTTTTTAGAATTTTAAATTTTACTCAGAATTTAAATTTTTTGTTTGAATTTATATATATTTAAGATCTATTTACTTAAATGTTTCAGTGGTAGAATTATGTATCCATTTTTAAAAAAAAAATAAATAAAGCATCACGTAGAATCAGCAATCATTTGATCAAATGCAAACTTTTAAAGACTAGAAGTTAAAATTAACAGTTCAAGAAGCATTAATTTGAGAAATACAAACTATTCAAACATAATTCAAGATACACCAAACATTTTAAAGGTATAAAATATTTTAAGCAGACATCCAGTAAAAATCTAAGAGCTTAACATGGACAGTACACAAAATCAGATTCTTTCTTGATAAACAAGAAACTTTTCTCCATGCAACATAAAATAATCAATAAACTACAACTTTCTTTACAAAAATGCAAAATACTAATGACTGGAAAAAATTATATGCAACAACTTTATTCATAATATTAATTTACATGATTAATTAAAGTTATTCTCTATAAAGTAATATGAGTATTTAGTTCAAAAGACAAACCAAATAATTAAATTCATATTTAAATGTAAAATAGCGAAAAACGCCATAATTTTTTAACATTAACTATAAGATGTAAGAAAACTGAAATCAGTGTCAAAATATAGGAATGTGATGTTAAAAAGGAGAAAAAGTTTAAAAAATTTAATAGGAATAATTTGGTTGCCTACTGAATTCTTCAATGAAGGCGAGAAAATTACATCTTTAATATGGAGAACAATAAGAAAAACTTTTAATAATGTTTTGAGCTTTATGAACTCAGATAACTTTAAAGCTCAAGAACTTAGTAAATTAAAATTACTTGAGCTACTTGTTTTAACAATGTTTTGAAATTCCTCATTTAAAAATATATATATATCCGTTGTCTAAAATCAAAATAAATTTCAAGTTAGGAGCAAATAAGCACATTATGTCACAATATGTTGAACCTTCATGTCTAGACAAAATCTAAATTTCAAATAAATGCTTAAAATAAAACATAACTAGAATTAATAGAAATAGGATAAACTAAATGAGCAAATTTAAAGAAAATAAACTATAATACAAAAATGACTTAGATTGACTAATAAAAAAAAGGGAAAAAGCTAAAATGCAGTAAAAACTTTAAGAGGTGAAATTTCAATAATTTTTGTGACACTTAAATGGGAGTATATAAAATAAACTTTTCAATTAAAAACTTTCAACAGAAAATATTTCTAAAAATCATAACAAGAAATACAGCATGATTAATTTATAGTTTAAATATAACTTATTTACATAAAATAACTATCGTAAAAGATTATGTACAAAAAAAAAATAAAATTATCACATATTTCTGAAAGAGAGGTTATCCCAAGGTTTCAAAACTAAATGAAACAAACTAATTCACAATCGAAATGTGATTTTTTCCCAAACATAATAAGCAACAAAATGATAGTGTTTACATTCAACAATACACAGACAAAAAATTTTCAGGTATTATTTAGTAAAATTCTCTTATGTTTTACAGCCTTCATGATACTTAAATGTGTATATCAAGACTTGAAAAAATTAAATAATATTGGAAAAATAACTTTTTTAAGTTTAGCCAACATTCAAGTAAAAATACACCAATTCCTATATGCACAAAACAAAATAAAAGTTTTTTTTAGTTAAAAAAATTTTTGAATATGAAGAAATTCTTAATTGAAATAAAAATGAAATTTTTGCAGCAAATAACAAAACACAAGGCTAACATATCAGTACAATAGTTTTGTAACAGCTACTTTATTGGAAAAAAGTGTAAAAGTTAAATTATTTTAAAATTGAGTTTAAATTTTAGTAGCTACAGCTTGGGTAAATTTTAAATTAAGATGTTCCAAAAATGTATTAAATAGCATGTCCAATAAGGACTTTTTAATTAATATTATTTAATCCATTAAAAGTAAATTGATTATACCTTCTAAACAGATTTGTCTTCATTTAGGAATGAAATTATTTTTTAGATAGAAGAGAATCATTTAAAGCAATTTTCTAGTTAAGCATAAAGTCATTTATTACTATTTCTTGCATCTTTAAAGTAAGATAGTATTAAAATTAAACAGTCTGCAAATTAAAATTGATTGTTGGAATATTAACTGGTATGGATGTTGTAAATTAAATATGCATTTAAAAACAGTGTTAATGTCTCTATCTCATCTAAACTTTAGTTAAATAAATGAAAGTTCAATGTTTCATAAAATACACATATTTAATATATATTATTCACAGTGAATTACTGTTATCCAAAAATTTCAGGATTTTACACTACATCAAAAATACCTAGTATAAAAATTAGCACTGTTATCAAAGTGTACTATCACATTAATTTGTTTAGTAAGTACCTTAAAGAAATATTCAGAACTTAATAACCGCAACAACCATAAAATAAGAATAAAGTTCTTTCACATTATAGTTTATTTTGGCACAGTTGAGAAACCTTCTATTTTAAAAGTTTAAGCTAAAAAAAGGCAACTAAATCTAAAAGTTAGCTTTTTTTCTTTAAAAAAGAGAAAGAAAAAAGCATTTATATATAAATGAACATTTGAAAAACAGTAAAATAAAGTTTAAAAATTAAGATTTACTACAAACCTTAAACTGTTCACCTCATCTGCATAATAAATACGTTGTGCAATTTTTTTGAGTTTTGTAACAATTTTTATATAACACAGAATATAAAGAACAATTTAAAATTAGTATGTGAATTTCAGAAGATGATAGAAACCAATAAAACATACACTTTTTATCATAATATATGGTAGCATGATCATAGTACAATGATAGTTGATCTAAGATAAGCAGTTTGCATTTTGATATGATATCTTTAACAAGCTAGAAAAGAAGAAAAAACAGAGCCTGAGAGAGGAATAAGTACCAATAACTTTTTGACTTGATAAAACGCAACACTTTATTCATGTACATTAAAACAATAACTTCAATTTGCTTTAACTAATAATAAAATATTGAGCATTGATACAATTAACATAAATTACACTTTTTAATATTATAAAAACCTACAATTTGACGTTGTATATGTCATGCCATTTCTAAGTAAGTTGTAATTTGTCATTTCTTGATATTACTCAACTTTTAATCAATACAAATAAATAACACATTAATGCAGCTTCACTAGCATAAAAAAGATATTGATGATTATACCTCTTCTTTCAGACTCTATTTCTATTTTTTAAACCTCTTTTCTTTTTCATTTTGTGATAGTTTGTTTGTGCTAAAATGCAGAGCATCCACTAAGGACCAGTACTTAAATTGCAACCACATATTTCAGAGTAAAAACTGTTTGTTGTATTGACATAGCTACCAACTCTTCCACAGTTTGCAGAATAGTTTTTACAAACATTACAGACAGTAGAAGAATCTAAGCTTCATTAGATTCCTATGAATCAGGTATAAATAAATCAAATTTATCTATAAAGATAATGACAATCACGCAGTGACTTTTAAGTCCTATTAAAATTTAAGTGTATTAAGTGTATGTTAGTGTATATAATTTTTTCATTACAATTTCAAATATTTTGGCAGATAAAATGGCAAAGTTGACAGCTATGTATCAAATCAAGTCTTAATTCTTCTGAAGTTCATCATATTAGAATAGAACAGCACTTTACAAAATCAATCAATATTGCTTTAAAGTATTTTAAATAAAAATGTTACATGAAAAAATTTAAAGGGCAGTGGATAGAAATTTTACACTGAAAAGTAACACCAATTTATTACAATGGGAAATATATTAAATATCTTTGACAGTGTTTAAATAATTAATTCAAAAAAGGAAATTTTCCTGATGGTAAGTAGAGGAGAATATTCTTAGGGATAAACATTATGCCGCCGTACATATGACAAACATGTTTTAGAATAGATCTTTCTATATGATACAGTAAACACAGATTTCCTCCGAAATTGATCTCCTAATACATTTAACAACTATGTACTTTACACACTGCACCTTTTCATGGTTGAACAGTTGAATGAATGATGCATTAGCTTTGTGAATAGCATCATTTAAGGAGATTAAATATCCTGATGAATTAAATGCCAGTGCTGATATATTTCAAAATTGATACCACTTTTTATCTTTGAATTTAGTAGCTAATTGACGTGCAGCACTCTGAAAACTTTCAGCTTCAGACATCATCTTTTCTGTTCTTTCTTCAAGTTGAGAAAGATTTTCTCCCCTTTCAGCAAGATTCTAAACAATTATGGTATATATTATTTTGCAGTGTAAAAACAATAATCATTAATAAATAGACATAGTTATATACTGTAATATTTTCATAAAATCTATTAAATTTTTCTTGCTTAGTCTTAGAACATATTTACTCAATTACTCGTACTCTCATTTACTCAACTAAATAGAATAATGTTTCTAAAAATAAAATACCCAAAATTTGACAATTGGATAGAATTTTTCTCTTAGTCATAATATTTTTTCCATTTCTATTCTTTTTTTTATTTTTTATTTATTTTTTTTTTTTTTGTATATTGATTAAAAGATAAAAGCAAATTTGTTAAAAAGAAAACAAATAGGAAAAGATCTGACCCTTTATTACAAATGAAAAATCCAAACATAAACATTACAGACAGAAAAACTTTAAAAATTTATTAGAAATTTATGTCTTTACAAAATAAGAGAGCTTAGTATTCCAAACAAAAGTTTTAATTAAAACTAATGTTAAAATTAATAGGGATTAAATCCAATCAAAAGTAAAATTATACAAAAAGTAGGCCTTATAGTCTTCGAATCTTGCAATTTATTTTACTCTCTATTATAAAATAAACAATAAATCAGAGAGATATAAACAAAACATAGTTTACAGATATAAAAAGTGAAAAGAAGGCATCAAAAGCATACAGGAAAAAAACGTAAAACGCTATCTTCTATTATCCTTAAATGTAAAACATAATATAACTTGAAATAAAAATAAAGGAATAAAAAAATTCAATATATTTGTCCATTTATTATAAAAAAATTAAGTAAAAATTTGGAATCTAGGAAATAGTGGAAATTTGGAAGGGTCGATCTAGGAGAAAATCAGCGCCTCCTAACAACACTCAAATTCTAAAGATGTCTGAGTTACAAAATTCAAACAAGTTCTCAGTTCAACTCAGTTTATCTCAGCTAAAATGACTATTAACCAGTTTGATAACAATATAAAGATAATTTTCAGGATCCATAAAACCATTAATAGCATACTAGGAGCACTATTGCTAGGATTTTAAAAAACCTGCAAATGACTGATTATAAGAGTCCACAAAATTGTTTTGTGGACTTTCATATATGTTGCATTTATATATATTGCACCATATGTTTTCATATATGTTGCATTTATCATTTATGCCAATGAATTGTATCTGTTCCAGAATTTTACAAAGTAAATTTTAACTTTCTTATTTTTTAAAATATAATGGTGTAACCTTTCTAAAAAGAAATATCTATTTAGTCTTGGTAATTCAAAAAGGAAAATACCCATTTTATTTCGAGCTCAAATTTCATCTCAAAATATATAACTATGCAGTTACAATGGAAGGTCTTCAGATTTCAATAATTAAAAGAGAAATTCAGTAATTAAATAATGAGAGTTTAAGAAAATGTAAATAACACAAAAAAAACCCACTCTTTGATAGAATTCAGGAGGTGCAGTGAAATTTTGAAATATTTTAGGTAGGAATTTTTCAAGAAAATTTTAGGGAGCACTTAATGGCCAAAAATTAGCATATAGTGAAACCTCCGTTAAGCGGACATTCATGGGACCAAAAAATTTGTCCGTTTATGAGAGTTGTCCGTTTACGGGAAGGGTACCCTAATAACGAAATTTAACACCGTAAATTGTTTTTAGATAATTCTCAAAGATGTAGAAATAACTAAATAATATCCACAAGGATACTGTAAATATCTACAAGAATATTTGTTTATACAATAAGAAAGATAAAAAAGAATATATAAAGAAGTTTGATATAAATACATAATTCTGGATGTAGCTACAGATAAATAAATATAATTTTCCTATTAACATAGATACTCAAGTTAGACATATGATACCAAATAGGAGCGTACTGTTCTCAGTCCGTTTAAATTATTAGGTTCACATCCCCTTACACCTACTTATCATTTGATAGGGAACATAGTTAATGCCTTCTTGGAAAATAAACCTCCCATGATTCACAGAAAAAAAGTAATGCATACCTGTAAGTCATGAGGACCTATGGAGATGATTATTCACAATTTATCAGCTATCAAGTGTCTGAATAAATGTTTCATTTATATAAACACCTCAAAGATTATGCTTCTGTTCTCTTTCCAGTTGTGCTAAATACAGTCTTCAAATTGATAAGAAATTTAAATAAATTTTCAATGGGGAAGAAGCATTGAGAGAAGTCATTTCAACTTGAGGGGTCTCATAACCTGTGTGGTCCAGACGAAAAGATCAAAAGATGCCGATGTCAGAATTATTTCAGGAGTGTAGTACCATTTTCTCTCCTTTCTTTACAAAGATAAGGCAAGGTGACAAGAGAAAGATTGATTTTTCGGTAGTGAAATAGCTTAACAATATTTTTAGTTATGGATATTATGGATAAGGCAAAAAGTTTTATTTACATGCTTTAAAAAATGGTGAAAAGTTGCATTTTTTTAGCTTGCAATTTATTTAGAAAAAGTAGTGTCCGGTTTGTAGAGATAAAAAACAACGTTTAAGGATCAAAATGACTGTCCGCGTCCGGTTACGGGAGTGTCCGATTTGCGGAGAATGTACATAATGGTTTATTCATAGAAGATTCCCGGGGAATTAAAAATATGTCCGTATTGAGAGGCGTCCGTTTTGCAGGAGTGTCCATAACAGGAGGTTTCACTGTATACATTTTTATATCAAAACAGAAATATATAAAAACTATTATAAACAATTTAAAAAGACACATATAAATATACTTTTCTTTCTAAAATGACTTGCATCCTTTATTAAGTATAAAAGTAAACTTTTTAGTTAATTGGCATTGACTAGTAGATTGTACTTTCATGCATTCACAATATCAGTTAATTGACTATGTTCTTTTAATTTATATAGCTAAATATACAATCATAAAATGTAATTATGAATGCATTTAGTAATTGTTTAAATGCAACAACTGTAGAAAAATATATCATATCTTTACAGTAACTAATTCAAGAAAAAACTTAATTCTACTTCTTTCTAGAATCATGATACTGGATTTTAAAATCGCGTGAATGTGAATTGCGATATTGGGTTTTAAAATCGCGTGAACATGAAACGCGATATTGGATTTTAAAATCGCGTGAATATGAATCGCGATATTGGATTTCAAAATCGTGTGAATATGAATCACGATATTGGATTTTAAAATAGCGTGAATATGAATCGCGATTTTGGATTTTAAAATCGCGTGAATATGAATCGCGATATTGGATTTCGAAATCGAGTGAATATGAATCACGATATCGGATTTTAAAATCACGTGAATATGAATCGTGTGGTTGGATTTTAAAATCGCGTGAATCTGAATCACGATTTTGGATTATAAAATCACGTGAATATGAATCGCGCTGCTGAATTTTAAAAACACAAATCACGATATTGGATTTTAAATTCGCGTGAATATGAATCGTGCGGTTGGATTTTAAAATTGCGAGAATATGAATCACGATTTTGAATTTTAAAATCAAGTGAATAAGAATCGCGCTGTTGGATTTTAAAAACGTGAAAATACAAATAGCGATATTGAATTTGTAAATCGCGTAAATAAGAATCACGATGCATAATTTTTAGATCACGTGAATACGAATCGCAATGAGTAATTTTTAAATAGCGTACAAATACGAAAAACAAGATCTGATATTATAACGTGATAACGAATCGCAATATTGGATTTAAAAATGCTTGAATACGAATCGCGACGTTGGATTTTAAACTCGCGAGAATACAGATCGCGATATTGAATTTTTAAATTGTGCGAATAGGAACTGATAGTACGATTTTTAAATAGCGTAAAAAAATCGCAACACGTAAGTTTTAAATCAGTTAAATACGAAAATCGATGATTGATATTAAAATCGTCTGATTAAAAATCGCGATTTTAGCATATTTCAGTGCAGTTCCTAATATTTAAAATTCCGAAAATCAGCCAAACAAAAAAAAAATCAAATATCGGCGGTCGAAACGAAACGCTTAGACTCCTTTCCACTCTATAGCGGAAGTCGCGGTAATCCGACTATCGTTCCGGCGGCTTGGGTTTCTCTAATTGGACTCCCTAAAAATTTTAGTTTTTGGAACATGGTCGGAAATTTTAAAAATTGGGAGAAAAAAGACGATTTCCGCTTTTTCGCGGAAGTCTTTCATCCCTGAATAATTATGTGCACTGTACAGTTTCCTAAGAAAAAAAAGCAAGATAATAACCAATAGTATAAGGGAAGAATACCCTCTTTTTTTACAAGATCACATGCATACGATACAGATTGCTACTCACTGTTGTACATAATCCAATTGTAGACACGAAACGCATATTCTATATGCATTCCAATAGCTGATTTGCCAAACGGAATTTCTGACATTTAAATGACGTATTTAGGAGGCGTGAACTGCAAAATGCTCGCCAATGACTCACGGCGATGCGGATTAATATTTGAAACTGTATTCAGGTTTGTCAAATTTTGGACATTTTGTCTCAGAATGGCGCAGCTTTGGCAGAAACTGAGCTGAATGTCGCAAAATGGCGCAGTTATGCCGTTTTGTCTCAGTTTGTCGCAAATGGCGCAGGCGTAGCACCCCTGCATAATAACATCATATTGAAAATATCGGAAATCGAAAAACCAGGTTAAAGGAGTCGAGAAAGATGATAAATAACTGTTGATAAATTATCAACTAACGACGCAAATTTATGATGAATCGTCAGAAATCGAACGCTAAGAAAAAAGGAAAAACTCAAATTTGAAATTCTCATGTCCTAACACCGTATTAAATATATAGAAAATAATTTGAAAGTGATGTGAAAGTGATTGCCGAAAAGTGATTGGAAAAACACATGGACTTAAATAAATAAATAAAATACAGTTACTGATGCAACTAAATGTTTTTTATCAATTAAGAAATTTTCAGAAAAATAATTTCCATTTTTTATATAAGATAAGATAAGATTTAAAGATTGGGCAGCTCTGATGAGCAGGGCATGTCGACCAGAGGTCCATTGTACCTAAACCCTGTTATTAGCATGAAAGCCCTCTAGCTAAGATGAAATTCAGCAGACACCTTACTGGAACGTCTTGCAGTTCCCAGGCGTTGACACAATGTTGCGCTAAATGCTCAAATCTTAGAGCAGAATAGACCTCACAATCACAGAGTATGTGTCGTGATGTCTCTTCTTCAAGATAACAACTCCGACAAAGAGATTTGGATTCTATTCCCATTATGTATAGGTGTCTTTTGAGGATGCAGTGCCCAGTAAGAAGACCAATGATCTTCCTTAAGCTATTTCTATTAAGCTTTAAAAGCTCTTTTTGACGTACACTAGGACAGTCACGATTTATTTCCTTAGCTTGTCTCTGACCGTCAGCAGTGCGCCATTGCTCACGGCAAATTCCATTTTTTACAAATACAGTCCCTAAAAATAAAACCAGGACCGACCCTAGAATATTATAGTATGTCTTTGTAATTTCCAAGTGGAACAGCAATCCCCATGTTTCCTGTGAGTTCTTAATAATGAGTTTAATTGAATTCATTTATCAAATCTTGGCAATAGAGGATTAAGAAAATAATAAAAATAAAAGCATTAATAATTTATAAGCAATAATAAAGCACTATTTATCCTCAATAAATTTTGTAATGAGAAATAAGAATAGACAATCTTAAGTATATCCATCCTTATACCTGTTATGAATTTTAGCAACCATAGACCCTTTTCCAATTAAAAGTTTTCTAAGTTACAAAACCACGGCATATTACGATTCTATCAAATTAATCAATAATCAATATTACAATTAATCAATAAATATCAAATGAATTTGTCTGAATGCCAAATTGTGAGAAAACAAAACTCTTGGGTAGAAAATTTGTTTTACGGTAAACTCAAAGGTAACAAGTTTGGCAGTTGCCAAATCAAACTCCCTCACTTTTCCAGAGTTTGGCTCAAAAATTTTAAAATCCCGGATTTTTTAGACAATTTCCAAATTCCCTGACTTTTTTCGTTACTCCAGGTAGCACAGCAACCCTGACCATGCTTACATAACAAATACCTCTGGGGTTACGGAATTGGAGATTGTTCCTTCGCTGGTTCAGGTCAAAATTACAATCTGTGGATGAAAAAACTGAATGCATGAATGGGTCTACCCTATAAACGGGCTATGATGCGTGTGTGGCTGAAGTAGAATTTTCGGCCATAGATTGAATGAACTGGCCATAGAGCCATGAAACACAAAAAACGAACCATCTGCCTTAAATTCACTAGGTTACACTAAGCAGGCTTGCTGGAATTGGCAAGTGGCATTAGCAACAACAATAATAAATAAAACGTTACCTGTTTCACTTTAGCAAGCTCGTATCCAAGAGATCCAGATTGACCTTTTATTTGTTCTGTGTTTGAACTGATATGTACACTGCTAGCTACATTTTTTGATGGTTTTCCACTAGATGCACCAACTAAAAAATAAGAGTTGAATATAAGATTGAGATATTTAAATACTATTATAAATTTATAAATGACATTAAATGTAAAATTATAAGTATAAAATATAGTATTTTATCTCAAATCAACTTACATAATTCTTCACGATCTATAACGCTGGGAGCAGTAGTGAAAAGTCCTTTAAAGAAACTTAACTTTGGTGCTTCAGGAATCTCTTTATTGATAAAAAGTGTTCCTAGCATATCTTGTAAATTATTGCTAAAATAAAAAGAAATAATAGTTTATAAAAAGTAATAAATTAAATAAGCACAGTTTTAGAAAGCAATATATTTTTGAAATGAATATAATTGACTGAGACATGAGCTGGTGAAAGGTGAAATTTTGTTCATTAAATAAATTCTACAATTGATATTTTAAAATAAAATTGACAAATGAAATCAATCAATGAAAATGATCAATGAAATTGACCAATAACTATTCACAATTTGAAGCAAAAAATTTTTTTTTCATTTATTTGAAGAAACATTGTAACTATGATATTGAAAATGCCACACCTATTGCTTCATTACTTCAATTTAGATATAGTTTCTTAGAACGTCAGCATCCACCAAACAAACATTCAACTCAGCTCAATGTCACCTTCAAGTATGTCTCCCTCACATCACCAGAAAGATAATTTGAATGATTTCTATATTATTTTCTAGACCTATGTAAGCTATAAGTCACGCATACTTAAAGTTTCTCATAAGTTCCTTTCAATCTTTTACGCAAAAATTAAGGGCATGAAAAATTTAAAATCCATTCTTTTTTGACGCACCATCCTGAATGTAACAGGAGAATAGCTGAGCAAAATGTTTGGTGCTTCACCAATTCTAGTTACCTTCAAGGTAGAAAGTTTCATTTTTTTGTAAAAGCTTTGCTCTTATTTTTCTCCCTTTTACAAAAATAAATATTTAATTCTGATATAAGATATTTGCTCTCATTTTATTGCAACCTTCCACCATGAATGTTTAATTTTTGCAGTCTAATCTACCCTCATTCCTTTACCCAAAAAACATAACTAATCTACTAATCAAATTTGCATTATTGATTATACTTAAGAAAGGATATGGAAGTTAAAACCAAAACCAAGGAATTTATTTTAGCAAAAATATTTTGAATGATTTTCTCAGCCTCCAATGTTTCAAGTTTTACAATATTTCTTTTTGAAAATGGTCTATCAATTAATAAATTAATACATATTTTGCATTTAGTCAAAGCCCTAGTGAAACTTCAGAAAAAATCATTTCTTCAAATTTCATTATAGGAATTAATGTCACATAATTAATTATCACAATAGCATTTTATAAGGTTTACTTTAAAAAAATAAAAAGGATAATCAAATTATAATCTTTTTTTTTTAAATTAACAAAAGCTGAGAGAAAAATACAAAAAGATAAGTTGAAACATAAGGCTATGCAAGATTTAATGTAAAGAATGAAAGGAACATAATTTACAAGTAGAGGGTAACAGAAATAATCATTATGAAAAAAATATAAAATATTGTAATGATTCATGAGAAAAGGATAAATCCGCTTCATATTGTCAGTACAAATTGCTAAGCTTGAAGAATGCCTTTTCTAACTATAAACTATTATCATCGCCTATCCTTTTTAGGTCATTTTGTATATTAAAGGTCAAGCAGAAACTGTGTTTTTCTCACTGGCATTTCTCAAATATTTCTGCACTTTTAAAAATACAAAGTACTCAAATATTTCTACACTTCCAAAAAACAAAGTATTTATTGTTGAAGAATATTTCTTATTTTCTTTACAATACTTGTTTTGAACAAAAGTTTCCGATCAATATTTGAAAATAGTAAGTGAGGTCTATTCTATGAGTAACATACAGGCTTAAAAGTGAGACAAAAACTGGTTATAAAATCATTTCAATTACAGTAGAGCGCCGATTATCTGAACCCTTATTATCCGAACTTCCAATTATTCGAACTATGCCTGAATTCATTTTTTTTTTAAAGTTTAGAATACTTTTTAACCTATCGACAATTTTTCTATAATAAGAAGAATAAGTAATATCCCCTACATCTGAAGACTATATTTAATTTACAACCTTTTTAGCAGTTTTCTTGTAGTAGCCGTACATACATGTATTGTGATACAGTTAAACCTACATAACCCTTTACAACTGAAAATTATCTTCCAAGAATGCGAGCTTAATTTTGATAGTCTACAATGGTAGGAATGCAGAAGGAGTTTATGAACAGATAAGTGCTGAAGTTCTATAATTGGAGAATGGGTAGTTGTCACTCATGGTTAATTATTAGTGTTTACAGTGCTTGGAATCTTAAATCTTGGAATAAAATTCTTAACAGAAAAACAAACGAAACTGAAGTTTCTGAATCAGTAGATTTTTCGGATGAAAATGATGAAATTGTTGCTGAAATTTTGAATGAAATCGGAACTGCACGCAGTTCATTAGATATTGCAATGAATTGGCTAGAACGTCGAAAATGATGTTGATCCAGTTCAGTTGATTTATTTAAAAAGAATAAGGGATATATGACTGCTAAAAAAAAACGCATCTTCTTTGAAACGAAATCTTTGCTGAATTTCTTTCACAATGGAAAATAATAAAAAATGTGGTAAAATCAGAAATTGACAAAAAAAATTATAAAAAACTGAAATATGTATGATAAAAATAAATCAAAATGAAAAAAAAATTTAAAAAAATTAATTTAAAATATTTAAAAATTGAAAAAAAAACTTTTAAACACGCCAGAGCTACTTTAGATAGTACTGCCAGTCCTAAGCCTACAAAAGGTGCGAAGGGAAGTTAGTGCAGAAATAATAATCATTTACACTAGATTTTAAACAACTTTCCAATTATCCGAACTTTTCATTATCCGAACCATGTTCGGTCCCGAGCAGTTCGGATAATCGGCGCTCTACTGTATAGTTGGTTTTGAGAAGGAGTTATATAATCTCTTATTAATCTTAATAATAAACGATTCATCACACTATACTTTTTCTACGGTAAGAAACAGTCATATTCACATGTTACAACTATAGAAAACTTAAATAATCAAGTAATCATTAATATTTTACTCTTCTTGAAAGTAAACTGAAGTAAAATAATTTTCTTACCAGAGTTTGCTCTTTTCTCTCTTGATATAATATATATATATATATATATATATATATATATATATATATATATATATATATATATATATATATATATATATATAGTTTCAGTCCTGGTAACATATTAATTACAATTTTTTAAAGTGTAAAGTGTTAAAAAATAAAAAAAATCTAATTCTTAGTTTAATAATTAGTGATTCCTTACACCTTTCTGACTAAGCTTTTATTAAGAATTGAGATTATATGATTTTAACAAGTCTGTAGTCCAAAATAATTTCCTTATTTCGTCAAAAATTATGTAAAAAAATTTAAAATAGGAAATATACTAGTGACTTTTCTTCTCTAATTGTAGAATTTGTTCTATCTGTAGAATTCATAAACAGTAAATTTTTTGCTCAAATGCCATCTGTTTGCATAAAAAAAAACTCATTATTTTAAGAATTGGTTTTTAAAGTTTGTTATTTGGTTAATAAATTCAGTAGGGAAAAAAATATTTTAAGATTATAAAAATTATCAACATTGTAATTGTATTTAATCATAGAAAATATTAAACTACATAGGAAATATTCAAAATTTTACCAGTAACTGGATGATATTGAAAACTTCTGAAGTTCAGTTGGTGAACATAGATAAACTCCATGCCCATTTTTACTAAAGCAAAATGTTCTCGCAATTCTACAAAACAAAATAAAATTCATTATACATAAATTTCACTGCATTTTTTTAAGCATTGAAATCATAGAGGCAAATTTTAATTAATTACCATAAACTATAACATTTTTATAATGTTGCCAAACAAAAATTTGAAAAGTTTTTTTTTAAGAGTTAGCGATGTATAGAGAGAATAAAAAACAAGCGATAAAAATTATACATTAAAGATACGTGGTTCAATGAATTTTAAATTTTCTCAATGTTATTTTGCTTTTTATTGATTTTTAAACAGGAATTCTTTTTCTAAAATCAAAATTATGGATCTGGTGCTAAACATATTTTTAAAAAAAAAGCACAAAAATCCAATACTTTTTATCAAATTTTCAATACAATGACAAATGCTGGACTGAATGAAGGAACATAAAAATTATACATTAAAGATACGTGGTTCAATGAATTTTAAATTTTCTCAATGTTATTTTGCTTTTTATTGATTTTTAAACAGGAATTCTTCTTCTAAAACCAAAATTATGTATCTGGTGCTAAACATATTCTTAAAAAAAAAAAGCACAAAAATCCAATACTTTTTATCAAATTTTCAATACAATGACAAATGCTGGACTGAATGAAGGAACAAAGACATTTTCAATATGCCTATTAATCTTCAATTCTATATTTTATTTAAAATAAAAGTGAATAGGAAATAAAAAGTAACTTTTTAACACAAAGAAAATACAGTCTTACCGCATATCAGCTAATGGTAGAAATTCATCATTGCAGACAATCTTAAGCGATGGAAGGCTGTAGATAGTTAAATTTCCAGAGGCAGAATAACATCCTAAACATATTTTATCTACAAAAACAGACATAAAACAATTTAAATTGAAGTTGATTAAATAGTACAATTCACATTTTATTGATATAATACTTTAAGTTGTAAAGAACTAGATCATTTACAAATCCTGTTTTTCCTGAATCCTTGGCTTTTATTTTATAAATCAAAATAAATTATTACAAAAAAATGAGAAACAAATTATCCCCTAATATGATTATTTACTAATTCCATCCATTAACTAATATTCTTACACATCAATTCTCTGACTTATTGGTTTTCCCCCCTCAATTTCTTCCTTTATTAACTTGCTATATCAAGAAACACTCAAATTTATAATTATTATAACAATGCACTGTTTTTTAAAATATTATATTATTACAGCTATTAAATTACGATACTTCAAATCCTTTTTATTTTCCTCAAACTAACATAGATTTATAACAAGTAAAAAAAATTCTAAAACAATACAAAGTGAAAACCAATGTTTTAAATGCTTTTATAATTTAAATTAAATAATTAATAGCAAGAAACTGTAGCAGTAAAGATATAACTTAATTAAAAACTTTATTCCCTCCAAAAATATACAAAATAAAAAATAACAGTCAACATGTTTCAAAGGCTTAAAAATAGACACCCATTTTCAGGGCATGCCAGACGTGAATGAGAAGAATAAAAGTGATTTGAAAATTAAAACGTAAAGTTACTAACGAAAAATGGAAAAAAAGTGAGAAACAAAACAAGAAAAGCCACAGAAAAGCCCTGTGAGAACGAAAAAAAGTTGCAAAACAGAAGAAAATACATTTCTACACACTATGGAGAGGTGATGAGGAGTTAAGTTGTTAACAAGGGAATCAGCATTCATATGAATAAAATAAGATTCCAGGACATCAAAAAGAGCTGATGTGCAGAAATAATTTTGGCATTGTCAAAATTTAATTTATGCCCAAGATTCCAACAATATGCAGCAATTGATGATTTCTCATATTCTTGATAATGGCAATATCAACCCTCTCCATTTTTTGTTGGCAACTTTATATTTTCTATTTCAAATTACTTAGCTTCTTTTCATTCTAATGCAACCAGTCTTGAAAAAAAGCGTTTATTTTTGAATGCTTGAAAAATGCTGACCATTCTTAATATTTTTGAAGAAAATAAAGTTTTTAATCAAGAAAGGTAAAGTGATATTTCGTGAGACACAAATTTAGAAAAACATTTAAAATAAATTTAAAAAATAAGGATAATTAAGATGTGGTTATAACTAAGCAATCAGTGTTATATTTTAATTAAAAAAAGTGATTAATATTGTATACTGCTAGAAATTTAACACTTTGTCAAATTCTATTCAATTTAATGTTGCTGAATCTGTCATAGAAAACAACACTCAGTGAGGAAATTGTATCAGGACTCTAATAATTTCTTACGAAAAGTGCTATGTGTATATATAAAAAGAGAGAGTCAAAAATGTATGGAAACTCAAGACCATGGGTGGTTGAGCCTAGTTCAATTTAAATTTACCACCAAAACTGGATTTTTAACATTTTACATAACAGTTTGTAAATGCTGCCTCTAAGTGGCACTTTGGTGATTGGGGCAGTTTCTTTTTAACATTCCATAGAATTATAATATACACGTGGATGCCAAGTTTAAATCGTGAAGAAATATGTAATTTTTTAAAACTTATACATTTTTTTTCTATAATCATTAACATTGGGATGGGCAATTTTGTTTCTGTTCAGATTTAAAGTATGAATGAAAGATTATCATATAGCTGTTTATTTAAGGCTCTGTAAGCTTTTGATATGTACTCATTTATATGTACTGAAACAATATTTTTACTGTATCATTTTTTTAAATTTCTTTGGTAAAGCATTTTATTAACACAGTCTCATTATAAGTCAATTTTTAATAGATTGCATAGTTTCCCAGGAAACTTTTATAATTACTTCAATTTGTTTTATACCAGCTGTTTATAATTTATTAAGTAATGACTTTTAACACTAACTAATAATTAAGTTGTTGCTCAAACGATGAGGACTATATCTAAATCTATTGCAGTTGTTTTCACTAAATAACATAATGTATCAAAACAAACTCCAAAGGATGTGTAACCATTGACATTGAAATATGTGACACATTTTACTTTATTAAATTGTTTATAATAGAGAATTTAGCAAACTTTAAATGGAGCCGATTGCTAACACTACTGTATATTCTTATTTTTCTTACATTATATTTTTTTACATTAAAAATATTTGCAACTTAGCATGATTGGGACAAGGTGATAAAATTATCTACTCATTACATTTTCTTAGATTCTTAAACGGCACATATAATATTTGCAGATGACCAGCTGGAATGGAGACAGTGCTTTCATTAAATTTCCTGCAAATTCAACCAAGTGTTTTCTTTAGCCCTTTTTAACCCTCCAAGATAAGGAGAGAGACAGGGACTTCTCCTTTCTCCCTTACAATTCTCTCTCAGGAAAGCTTGTTTCAGATAAAACTTTTACTCTGGTTAGTACATGGAGTAAAGTAGAAAGGAATTTTGTTTGATGAGGGTGAAATAAATTTGATTCAGATTTATGTGTGTGAGCTGGCCATTCCACCATAGGTCTGAGCTTGAAATTGGTGGGTAGACATAAGCACGATTTACTTTCTCTTATTTTTTTTAACTCAGTGAGTAGCAATGCAATAATACAATAATAAAATTAAGATTTTTAAAACAAGCTTCTTTTGTTGTGGTAAAAATTGCATTCCTTTTATTGATAATAAGCAAGTTGTAAAAAATTGTGATTTGCCATCATAAGAAATGATCTATTTATTACTCAGCATACCCCTTCACATAAGAGCCTGACAAAATCATTAAATGCAGCATTTGAAAATACATTGCACTTGTAATGATGAAAAGTTAATCTGATGTATATTTCTTTAACTATTTGATCTTTTCCATACATTTTGGAAACTCTATAAATATATAATATTTCACAAATTTAAAAAAAAAAAAAAGATTTCTTCATATTTAGAATATTTTAGTGTTTTGAAAAACTACACAAAGCATTAGGCTGATAAAACATTAAGAAATTAATATTTTAGTAAGTATTAGTGAATCGAAATCAAATGTTAACTACAAGGATCAAAAGTAGAACACAAAGTGTAAACTACTATTTCAAATTAGGCTTTTTCGAAAGGCTTACAAATTATAAAATAAGATATTTTATATTTTGAGGAAGGGCTTAGAATGGAATTTGAACTAGGTCCTGTAAAACCTGAATCCATCCTTGCTGTCAAGTACACTTGAAAGTTTTGACTATTAACCCATAAGTCCTAAAACTATTAACTATTCACATTGGTTAATCTTCTGCTTAACCAGCAAATATCTCCCAGTATTATACAATGGGAAAAGATACAACAAAATTATGCAATATTTGCCGATTGAACACAAATTTGTAGAGAATTTGAGGTATAATATCTGAAAATACCAAATATTTAGCCCTGATAAATATTTAAACCATACACCTAAATTATTCTGAAAAATGAAAATTTATTTTGATGAATTTTTACATGCATAACAATTTACATGCTTCTTCTTTCTAATATATTTTTTATTACTTTTCGGTCACTTATTATGTAGCACTCACAATGCTTGGAATTAGATATTTAAATAAAAAATTATAACAAAGTGCTTTTACCATAGTTTTGTTATACTACAGAATAAAAACAAGCATTTTTAAAAACAACTTTAACTTTAGGACAACTTGTAATGGATACAATACATATAAAAACAGTCTTTAACATTGGAAAATACTTTGTGTCTTACTTAATGTCAAGAAAATAAATGTATTTTATAAATCTTTTATGAAAACTAAACAGAGAAAATAAAAACGAACCATGTTCCTTTAAAAAGATCACTTCTGCTTTAACTACAAATGATGTTTCAGCAAGGTTAATTTTTTGAACGCAAGACTGGGAAGGTACTGTAACCACAAAAGCTTGTTTCTCTGAGCATAAAAGCACCAACTGAGCATCAGATGAATCGGATGATGAGGTTGGAGAAACTTTGCTTTTAGATTGATTGTTTAAAGAAAGTTCTAAACAAACAAAAAGCAGAAAATAAGTAAGGTATTGACAATATTTCTAAAGGGTTATCATAAAATTATACATAAGATTAGTATATTCAGTGATAAAAGTTATAGCGGTACAAATTCTGAACCAAGTTTCTCCCCAAAGTCTTTCTAATTTGATAATAGTTTATGATAGTACAATAGTTTCTTTTTAGAGAATTTAGTGAAGTTCTTTCACGTTCGTATATTTTTACAATGTTAAAGTAGATTTTTTCAAACATCAGGTAAACTGACAACATTTCAGGATTTCCTTTGCTGAATTTTTAAAAAAAATATAAAATAAGTAAAACATTGCATTTTATAGTTCCCATATTTATGAAATAGTTAAATATAAATGGTTTTCAAGTTAGTTTTAAAGTGCCTTTTTCTAGTCATGCTTACATTAAATATCGTTTTTCAGAGTACATAACATGGAAGTACTAAAAAAAGAAACCTATATTAACTGAATAAATGGATTTTTCTTGCGAACTAAATTTGACTAGTGGTTTCATCATTTTCAATTTTCAGCTTAGTACATGGATGTGCAAAACTTACTTTTTACATCTCAACCCCTATATTATTAGTTATATCTTTACTGAAATCTTACTTAGAACAGGAATTTGTCATCCTTCAGCAATCACTAATTTCCTAGCCACTAATAAATTTTTAAAAAATGAGAAATTAAGTGTTCCGGTGCCCCTAATATTATTTTAAAGAATGCAAATATTTTAAGACATAAAACTGCAGAACATGGTGGGGCTCAGATAACTATGAGTTGTAATATTGCAAATAATGCACAATTGGCAAACATTAATTTTTGAACAAGGACAATATTGTAACATACTTGGCACTTTAATAATTTACATCTCACAATTGAAGTAAAAATTGCTGGATAAATTTCTTATTAATAACATTATAACTAATATACAGTAAAAAAATAAAAATTTCAATCAGAGAAAGAAAATCAACAAACAAAAGGAATCAGATTAATAATCAACAATTTAAAAAGCAGACAACTTACTTTTCTTTTCCTTATCAGTATTTGACTTAGTATCCATTTTCCATGATTCAAATTGAAGAGAAAGTGCCATTCCTGTGGAATCAAGGAATGTAATGGAAAGAATAGATCCTTTCAGACGATATACTGTACCTATAAATATTTTCTCGTTAATATTATTTATTAAAACTGAATAACATAGCAAGAATCAAATATTATAACCTAATTCTTTTTTACATACCTAGAATGTGAGGGTGAAAGCGATTTCCCTAAGAAATACTTGAATTTTGAAAATCACAATTTAAGTTTTTCCGTATCAAATCTTACATCTTGATCAACCCAATTCAAGCCATACTACATGATTTTTGCAATTTGTAATTTACCAAAATTAACAGTTAACCAAACATATCTGCAAATTGCTTCAATTTCAGAGAAGTCGACGATGGTAGACACATAGTAGAATGAAAATTCGAGAGCTAAAATTAAGCTTAAAAAATTACCCTGTTTCACCAATCTCGTTGCAACTCTAAAGCTTTATAATGTTTTTTTTTCTTTTTTCATTAATTTATATTATTTTTTTATATTTGTATAATTTCCAATTGTAAAAAAATGTAGGAAAAGTTAAACATAACATAACTACATATTAACATATTAATTTAAACATAACTCATTTACATAACTACATATTTCTTTTTCAAAAACATTATTCCATAAAATGGAATAGCATACTTTTGAAACTAATTTAATTTTTTCCTTTAGTTGTAGTGTGCGAAAAGAAAGGGACCACCCTTAGTAACTTTCGAATTAGTTAACGGATCTTCACATTCTATGACTCAACTGAATCATAATTATAATAAAACTTTTATTTAGTATTTATAGAGCTCGAGATACAAAGTTATATTTTATCCAAAATAAGACTTACTAAGTTAAATAGCAAATTTTTCATAATAATGTTAATAAGTACAGGCCACTGGTGATAAATCCTCCATGACCAGCCTAATCAGAAGCTAAATTAAAAAGTGATTGAATTGTTCGCAACAGACAGTTAGGAGCATGGGAAGGATCCATGGTTGGTCATTTATCGAAAGATAACATAGCCAATAAATAAAGCCAACCCCATAATCAATATTAAGTTTGAAAATAATTTGGCAAAAGCGAATCGCCAAAAAGACTGTGAGAATTAGTTGAACCATGTAACTGAAACATTTCTGGGGTAAGAAATAAAAAGAGTTCTGGTTTTGATTTAGTCGCGGCAGTGAGGGTTATGAGTCTTACATTAGTATTGAAATAAAAAGTTAACCGTTACATTGATTGTAAAGAAAAGAATAAAATATTTTATATTCACTTTTTATAAAATGTAAAAAAAATAATTATATAATTGGTTTAATTTAATTAAAATTCGACTAAGAATGATTTCAAAAAAAATAAGTGTAAGAAATTAAAGAAATTTTAAAAGCTAGGAAATATGTAATGTCTATTGTGACATCACAGTAAGGTATAAAAAATTTTTCATCATTTTAAAGTACGTAATTTAACAAGGCTGCAAAATACAAAATTTGAGAGAAATAGGTTGAATAGTTCACAAGAAATCGAATTTTTAAAAAGATATATCTTTAAAATTTGATTTCTCAGCAACTATTCAACTGACTTTGCTTGAATTTTGTATTTTGCTATTTAAAATTATATATTTTAAAATGATACAAAAACTTGTATACCTTACAATTCAAAATTTTTCAAACATTATTAAATAAAATAATAAATATTTACTAAAATTTATATTTTGCGTAGAATTATCTTTGGACAAACTACTTTTACAATTGGGAGCTAAAATTTTTCAATTCGCTTAAAAAGGTTTCGAAATAAAGTGAAGCATGCAAAATATTAGATTAACATTAAGAAGTGCAAACTTTGGACCCCTCAACTGACCAAACTATTGAGACAATATTTCCTAGATTGTGGGTACTTTAGGGGATATTTTAGGGGTTAGAAATCTGAATCTGTTAAAAAAAAAAGGTATGTTAATTACGAGAAAGTACAATTTTGTGTCTGATTTCATAACTAAAAATATCATCTACACTAATTAATTAGCAAATTTGAAGTCTACTTCTTGAACTTTTAAGACTGCGTCCTAGAACATGAAGATCCGATCATTAGAAGAAAAGTTTTCAGGGAGGTACTTTCTTTTGGCACACCATACATCATAAGGGATTATTTAAAATTTTATTTTTTCAATTTGCGAAGCGAGACTTATTTTTCTTAGATTTAAATAGCTTTAAAAAATATTCTGTAAAAACACACCATATACTTTGGATTTTAGAGCATATATGAACTTAATATATTTATGTATAGAATATCGATTACATTATTTATATCTTATTACATTAAATATATTCTACAATATTTAATGTAATAAGTAAAATTAAAAGTATGTAAAGTTACAGTATAGTTTTCATAACATAAATTGTTCCATTTATTTTAGAACTTCTTGGTAATAGGAAAGAATGTTGTTCCTTGGATTGAATGTACTTCAGACCCAAGGAAGGCTATTCCAATTTACTCCACCTATATAGTAAACTGGTATAGTAAAAAACTTTTCTTATTTTTAAATTCAAGATTAAAGGTTTTTAATCATTAGTAGTTATACTAGTTAAGAAGTTAAGCTTGCCAGAACTTCAGTCATGCTTTGAAAAAATATAGAAGAAAAAAGAAAAACCAAGAATCATGACATCCTGACTTATATCCTGACTTATTTCTACACTAAAATCTTTAATTTAAAAAACCTTGTATTGAAAACGAAAAAAGTAGCACATAATTTTCAAGTTAACTACAGAAAAATTCGAATATTAATCGTTTGATTATATCAAAAGATAAACATATTTTTGTAAACTAAAAAAAGTAAGAATAAAAATAAAATGCATAAAGCAAAAAAATGACTTACCACTAGGAGAAACAATAACAGGTTGAGTGTATCTTTGATCTTCTTCTGGTGAAAGAGTAAGAAGAATCACAAGAACAGATCCCAAATTTGTTCCAACCCATAATGTTGGGGCTGTAACAAAATCTGAAAAAGTAAAATTAAAAGATTAAAGCTAGAACTGCGAAGTGGGTCATTTTGACCCAAAATCACTTTTGTTATAGTGTTTGTCAGAAAGTTACAAAGGAAACTGGCAAAAACTTTTGACTTTTACTAATTTTGTATCTATCACAAACTGTAGAAATATTATGAGCCTTACTTAAAATGATTATTCAGTTTTAATACCTGCCAAATTTTAATCCCTTCCATTATCATTTTTCCCAGTGGTATTAAAATGGAATTAAAACTTCAATTTTAAGCAAACAAATACGTTGTATTTGAGAAAACTTAAGTTGACAACCATGATAGCAACGCATATTAATATATGTTCTTAATTTTTGTAAGAATAGTGGTGATCAATATCATTTAAAAATTAAGATTATAAAAGAAAAAATAGTATATAATTACTACCACTTTAAATATGAAAATAAAATCTTCCGGAAAATCCGGAAGAGTTGGCAGGTATGAGTTTTTGACACTTATATCTTAATCCGCAGGGTTGGGTTATTCTGACCCAGTTCCTAAAAATATGTGTTGCATTTTAATAATGAATGAGAAATATTTCTTTTTCCAACGTTTCGTTGTATAGAAATTCTCTAAATCATGATGTCAGTGCTACAAATGAATAAATTTGGGTATAGATAAGAAGATTCATTCATATGGTATGAGTCATCAGTCTGTATGTTAAACTAAGACAGGAGCGGAGCAGAATCAGAAAGAAAAAGTTTGATGCTCATTCACCTATTTTCAACCATAATATATTCTTAACCAAATTTGAATAAAGAGAATTAAAAATATTGCAGTGCCCCAGGAATCAAAAGGTTTCAAGGTATTCCTTGGGTATACCTTGTATTCCTTGTTACAATAATTATAAAGGTATTCCTTGAGTATTTCTTGTCCAATCACTGGCAAAGAATGGTACTCAAGTTTGAAAGAGAAAAAAAAGCAATTATACTAATTTTTATTTTGGATTATTTAAACAGATTCAGATTTATTTGAATCTCATTTCAACAAATTTTCTAGACCCCTACATCCTCAATATAGCCAAAGTCAAGATGTAAACTAATTACAAATCAAGTTAGAATTTTTGTTTTTTTCTTTACTTTTTTAGACTCCTTTTTAGACTCCTTTACAGACACAATTTTTTCTTAAAGGAAAAATATAGACATTTAAACAGAAAAGTTTCAGAATGTTTTCAGAAATTGTCAGATAGAGAATATTACTTTATCAACTAAATTATTTTTACATCTATATCTTTATTGTTTTTCAATTCACATTCTAAAATGAGCAGAAACTAACATACGTAAATAATTATAAAACATTGATTTATTACTAATCAAAATCATGTGTTTTAGACAAATTTTTGCTCCAATTTTCTTTTCAAATTCTATTTAAGAAACAGTATGAAATAAACTACACATGAAAAGAGGCAAACAGTAGTTAGCTATTTTTTTCCACAACATTTTGATTGTAACATAACTAAGCATTGACAAATACAATGGTAGAAACTAGTTATTTTTGCAAAACGAATCATCATGTAAATTGGATGGTAATTCAAATATTGGCAAAAAAATTAGGGAGCCTTAGTTAATTAAGTCTTTTTCAATGTACTATAATAATTTCTTCAAAAGAAAAAGTTTTAGGTTACAATGAAAAAGCATTTTAAAATATATATTTATAAGTGTGATTACTCTTTATTTTTTAGTAGATAAGGCTTATCTTTTTTTTATCAAATACTTCAAATAATGGTCGATGAATGAATAAACATTTGGAATTGATCTATTCAGCAGAGATGATACTATCGGGTTGTTTGGAAAGTAATTTCGTTTTTCCGACAGAGGATTTAATTGTATTTTTTTGAACCCAACTTCACACTTAAGCCACATTATCATTATATGTTTTGAGAGCTAATATAGCAAGGCTTGTGTGTGAAAAAGTTCAATTAATTCTACGCAGTAGCTTTTCGTTGATGCCCTTTTAAATATGGAGAGCAATAACCAGCATTTTCGTCATATTTTACTTTTTTACTATAGAAAAGGAAAAAATGCTGTTCATGCCAGAAAGGAATTAACCTATGTGTATGGAGAAGATGTGTTGACAGTACGCCAGTGCAGAACTGGTTTGCAAAATTTCGATCAGGCAATTTTAATGTCGAAGATGCACCACATTCTGGAAGGCCGGATGAAGCTGATAAAAACACGATAAAGGCATTAGTTGATGCAAATCGGCGATATCATCAGTGAGAGGTTAAATTTATCGAATTCAACTGTTTATGACCACTTGAAAGGCCTGGGTTTAACCTCGAAACTCGATAAATGGGTTCCCCATGTTCTCACGGAGAGAAAATTGTGTCGTCACGCTGGCGTCTGTGATTCGCTTCACAAACATCAGGAAAAGAATCCATTTTTGAAGCACATCATTCCTGAGAACGAAAAACGAGTGGTCTATAACAATGTCAAACGCAAGAGATCAAGGAGCAAGAAAGATAAAAAGGCTCAAAGCATTTTGAAAGCCAATATCCATCAAAAAAGGTGATGCTGTCTGTTTGATGGCATTTTAAAGGAATAGTTTTTTTTTCAGCTTTTACCGGATAACACAACAATTAATTTGGAAGTCTACTGTCGTCAACTGGACAAACTAAATGATGTACTTCAACAGAAAAGGTCAGAATTAATCAACATAAAAGGTATAGTGTTCCACTAAGAAAATGTGAGGCCTTTTACAAGTTTGGTCACTCGCCAAAAGCTTTTAGAGCTTGAATGGGATACACTGCTACACCCACCATATTCTCCAGATCTGGCTCCTTCAGATTATTATTTGTTTTTGGTCACTGCAAAATTTTTTGAATTGTAAAACCTTTACTTCAAATAAAGAGGTCAAAAATCACCTCAATCAGCCTTTTAATAGCAAAGACCAAAAATGTTTTGAGCATGGAATCATGCTACTATCAGAAAGATGGTAAAAGGTGTTGGACCAGAATGGCGAATATATAATTTAATAAAATATTTATTCATTATACGAAATTGTCTTTCATCCCCCCCCCCAAAAAAAAACGAAATTACTTTCCGAACAAACCAATTGTAAGTAATGAAGCTTGAAACTTATTGAATGAAAATAGTTTATAGATTAAACACAACCATTCTTTCATTCTCTTATAAGTGCTACCTCCTATTAGTTCTTAAAAAAAATTTTACTTTGATGTTAAACCAATGCATTTACCTGATTTCCTACAATATGATTCAGCAAATATTAAACATTGTACAGATTCAGAATTCATGTTTTCTAAGCTAGACATGCTAGAACTTCTTGATCTGGAGAAAGAGTTGTCAATTTTATCTAAAATTCAACAGTTAAAAAGTTTAAGAATATATCTTTAATTATTAAGGTTCAATAAACAAACTTAAAATGATAAAAAGTTTGACATTACCTTGTATCTTACCTTGCGATTTTGTTCGCCGCATCTCTGCTGAAGCAGGTTTTCTTTGTAATAAATGTTTCCTAGTGGTTGGGCTAAGACACATGCCATTAACCTTCAAAGAGAAAAACAGTTAATATTTTTTTACTATTTAAACTAAAGTAAAATAGGGAAAATAATTTCATAAATACTTGTTTATATAGAAAATTAAATTATTATAAATTTAAAAGATTTTAATTAAATATTCAAAGACAAACCAGGTAAATTGTCAATAGACGCTTAACAAAAAGTTTTTATAACAAATAAATAAGCAAATTAAATCAATTAAACTTTACTTGGAAAATATTAGTTCACCTTAATCAGCAATACAGAAATATGGCATAAGTTTTTTTTTTTTCTTGATTGCAACTAATGAAAATAAGCCCTCTAGTGAAATTTTGCTTCAATAAGCTATTTTGCAATCTTGAATTTTTCGGTATGTTTAATCAATAAAAATGAGACAGCTTACTAGTTAAAGATATCTTTTAAAACTAATGCATCATCTTTGTACTGTCTAAATAACAATGTAAAGACAAGAAAATGAATTTTACGAAGTTAAAATCACAAGTGAAAAAAAAATTGATCTCAATCACATATCTAAGATACTTTCTAAGATCTAAGCTACTTAAAAGAATCTTTAGTTGAGAATTCTTTAAAAAAATTTACCTTTATAAAATCACAATTTTTTTCAAATGAGGATATAAATAAATTCAAATAATTTCAATGCATTTCCTAAACACTTTTAAATGCTGTGCAAACTTAAAAATCATAAAATTTTGAAGGAAAAAAAATCATACACTGTAGCTGAGCATTAATAAAGTTAGAAAAGTACATAACGTTAATAAATTGTTAATACAAAATTATTATTTTTATATTTTGATAGAAAATAAAGTACTTGATCAGCTGTAGGAGACCGACATTTATCCTGTTCAGAGGGATTATCTCCAAGCATTACCATTGTACGTTTGGGTGAGCGTGGAACTCTTTGATAAGGGTCAGAGGAGCCTAAAATAAAGCAATTAACCATATATTGCAAAAAAAGTTTGATTCCACTACACATTACAAAATATATGCATATTTATAGAAGAATATATTTTGAAATAGTAAAAGAGTAATGTTTTCATTTTATGAAATTTAAGCAAAAACCCATTAATTTAATCCAAAAATTCATGAAGGTGAAAAAAAGGTTTGTGACCATTTTTTTAAAACTTAAAACCCTAATTTGCTTATTTTAAGTTTTGACTGAATATTTTCTTAGTTGTTTCTAAGAATTTTTTCAGAAAAACAATTGACAGAAAAATTAAAAATTATTGCTTTTTCAGAATGTTGCTTAAGTGGAACACAAATTGTAGATAGATTTCAAGAATCAAAGACAGTTGTACACGTTTTTTTATTAAATTCAATACATAATAGGAAATAAATAAATGCCAGTCATAGTTATGCTTCTCATCATCAACATCGCAACCTTGAGCAGTGATAAATGAATTTGCTACTTCAACAGCAATTATATCCATGCAAGATTTATTATTACATTTAGAAAAATATGAATCATTGTAAAAATTTTAAACATTTAAAATTCTCGAAATTATTTCAATATATTTCATTCCAAATTGCAAAACAAAAGAAAGTGATAAAATAGAAGGAAAACTTATAGATCAAATTAAATAAAAACAACACTTGAAAACTACCAAGCAGAAACGATAGTTAAAAAAGGCCATTGGATAACATAAATATTAAAACCCTGGACAAATCAGGATATTATAAGATAAACAGAATTTTTTAAAAAAACTTAATCTTAAAATTTCTGAATAACAAGAACTAATTTATTATGTATGAAATCCAGGTGGCCACTCTCCAGATCAAAAAAAATTCCCTGAGTTTTCCAGACTTTCCAGAGTAAATTTCTAAAATTCCAGATACCACAACGCAACATTAACGAGACTTCATAAATTTATTAGCTATACAACAATATACAGTAAATAAAAAAAATATATACTATATATATATATATATATATATACAGCTGCGTTGCTTTTAAAATGTGTTGTATAAATTTCTTTTACAAATGTGGATACACATTTACAAGATTTGATGACACATTAAAATGAGAAAAAAGTGTAAATGTTCTCTGATAAAACAGGTGTAAAAAGTTAGGCATTTCTAGCACCAAAAAATATATATTAATACACATATTTCTGCTAAAAATATAGATTATTGAAATAGCAGCCAAAATGCAAAAATTTACATATGCAAAAATTTACATATAAAAAAAATAATTGCTGTATACTCAACCATAAAAATAAACTTAAAAATTAATAATAGTTTATAAAAATTACAAAAATAAAAATCTACATTTCAAGGAGTTTTAGAAACTTTATTTTGTATAAAATAAAAAGTTGTTATATAAATAGCTTAGTACACAAATTAATCAACTCCATCAAACTAAAAATTTAGAATTGAGATCAAAATTACTTGTGAAATAAATTATTAATAAATGAAAAGCCAAAAATATTTAGTCATATAATGTTGTTCATTTATATTATCTGCGAAACTTATTTTAAATATAAATATAAAAAATATACTACCTATATATATATATTAATATATTCTTTGACACTTAAGTTTGAGATGTTTTAAAAAGTGGAGTTAATCAAATTATACAGTATAAATAGCTCAACAAGTGAATAATTGAAAGCTTTTAAAAATTAATTTCTTATAGCTTTTAATTGTTCATCAATTAAAGAAGTTTCTAAATAAAATTCAGTCGTTAATTTTTGCTTTTTAGCATGCAATTCTCTTTTTAATTTTTCATTTTGCCTCTTTTCTAACATAACTTTCGTTTTTTCTTCTACTGCCTCCTTCCTTTTTTCTAATACTTCAATATAACGTGGGTGAGACTGTTTTCCGTAGTTTATCATGGATTTCGTCACAGTTATATTGTTAACATCACCAGCATCCATAACACCATCATGAATTTGCCTTAGAGCAACTAAACTATCTTCATGTTCATTTTTTATTAAACAATCTGAATTAATAGAAAAGACCCTTTCTATAAAAGCACTTCAAGTGACACTATGAGGAGAAACTTAACAAAGGAACGTAAATTTTCTGGTGCATTGCAAACTTCAAATAGAGAGAAGAAAACATTATCCAGTCGTTTTTCCCTCTTCTCAAATTGCTCCATTTCTTTCTTAACTAAAGGATTCCGAATGAACGTTTTGTAACTATCTTTCACACAGTCAGTCTTGATACCTGATATTCAATTGCTAGATACCAACATTGAAAGGCAAGATGAAAGCCGTTTTTCAGCAATTGCTGTATTTAAAATTACACCAGGATCAAGACAAGATAGCCCCCTTGTTAACTAGAATTTAAAAGGTGATCTTTCTGAAATCTTTTCACAGAACTTTTTATAAGCAATTGCACATTCTTTTCTAAATGAAAATTCTTCAGAAGGTGAAGAATCTTTTATTTTCCTAATTTCATCCTTAACTGCAAAACTGAGAGCAACTTCGTTGATTGGAAGCATATTATCTGCCAATGACAAATCTATTTTTCCTAATTTTGAAGAGTTCTCCACTAAAATATTGGGATTTACAAATTTATCAAGAAGAGATCTTAAAATTTATGTTAAATTAGAGAAAAGTAAAGGAGCTAATGGAGCATCGATCTGAAATTCTGTGAGAAATGTTTCAATAAAAGCAGCTAATGACTGGAAAAATGCCAATTTTGCAGCAAAGAAACTGTCCTTGATACACTCCGAGAGTACACTGAACTTTTTTGAGCCAACATAGATTTTTCTCTCCTTCTTTGCTGCTTTTACAAATTTGAAAATATGAGGCAACATTTCTAATGCCCTCTCAGCAACTTCTACATTTTGAACCCATCGGATTGCACAAAATTTCTTCGGAAATTTTTCACATCCAGTGAAATATATGAAATCAGCTCTATGTGATGGTACATCTTTAAAAATGTAGTATAGCACCCGTAAAAAGTTCACTACATTCCACCCTGTAGAATTTATTACATGTGTAAACCCACAATGGATTGTATGCAGTCCACAGCTACCTATATCTAACAGCAAAGGATCTTGCGGCATTTCCTCAAGTTCTTTTTTAAGATCATTAAGAAATTTATGGTTGACATTAGGTCCATCCATAGATATTTGAATTATTTTATTTTTATTGATGGAAAATTGGGTAAGGGCTTCTTTGAAATTATCCAACAAATCCATTGCTGTTGAATGATCAAGAAATACTGATGTCAAATATCGTGTCTGAACTTTATTTGTATCTTTATTCCAAAGTCGAACACTTACGTCCATTTGTTGTTTCAAAGCGATTTTATTTAGACCTTCATCAAAGCCCATAACTAAATAATCACAGCTAACTATGGTTTTTTGTAATTGCTCCCTATAATCAGGCATGAAAGTGGACAAAAATAAAAAAATCTGAACTTTTACAACGCAGGTCACTGGGAGGAGGGGGGGGAGTGCTCTATATGATACTGAGATTTATAAAAGCAACTTTTAATTATGCTGGGAGATTTTTATTCAATATTTAAAGTGGCAGAAGCATTTAGACAGCTAACTTTAAATTTTTCTTAAATATAGTTTTAAAATTTTGACCACTAACATATTAAAAAAAATTAAGCAATTATAGGAAGGCACGACTATTAAATTACTTACCAATGAAAAATATATCACATCTTTATAGTAACTAATTCAAGAGAAAACTTACCTCTACTTCTTTCAAGAATCTTGATATTGGATTTTAAAATCGCATGAATATGAATCACGATTTTGGATTTCAAAATCGCGTGAATATGAATCGCGATTTTGGATTTCAAAATCACGTGAATATGAATCGCGATATTGGATTTTAAAACCTTTGAATATGAATCGTGATTTCGGATTTTAAAATCGTGTGAATATGAATCGCGATATTGGATTTTAAAATCGCGTGAATGTGAATCGCGATTTTGGATTTTAAAAACACGAAAATACAAAAAACGATATTGGATTTCAAAATCGCGTGAATACAAATCACGATATTGGATTTTAAAATCGCGTGATTATGAATCGTGCGGTTGGATTTTAAAATCGCGTGAATATGAATCGTGCAGTTGGATTTTAAAAACACAAAAATACAAATCACGATATTGGATTTTAAAATCGCGTGAATACAAATCACGATATTAGATTTTGAAATCGCGTGAATATGAATCGCGATTTTGGATTTTAAAATCGCGTGAATATGAATCACGATATTGGATTTTAAAATCGCGTGAATATGAATCATGATTTTGGATTTTAAAAACACGAAAATACAAATAACGATATTGGATTTTAAAATTGCGTGAATACAAATCACGATATTGGATTTTAAAATCGCGTGATTATGAATCGTGCGGTTGGATTTTAAAATCGCGTGAATATGAATCGAGCTGTTGGATTTTAAAAACACGAAAATACAAATTGCGATAATGAATTTTTAAATCGCGTAAATAAGAATTATGATGCATAATTTTTAAATCACGTGAATACGAATCGCAGTGAGTAATTTTTAAACAGCGTACAAATACGAAAAACGATATCTGATATTACAACTGCGTGATAACGAATCGCAAAATTGGATTTAAAAATGCGTGAATACGAATCGCTATGTTGGATTTTAAACTCACGAGAATACAAATCGCGATATTGGGTATCAAAAACACTTAAATACAAATCGCGATATTGGATATTTAAATTGAGTGAATAGGAATTGCTAGTACGATTTTTAAGTCGCGTAAAAAAATTGCAACACATAAGTTTTAAATCAGTTAAATACGAAAATCGATGATTGATATTAAAATCGTCTGATTAAAAATCGCGATTTTAGCAGATTCCGGTGCAGTTCCTAATATTTAAAAGTCCAAAAATCAGTCAGACAAAAAAAAAAAAAATATCGGCGGTCGAAACGAAACGATTAGACTCCTTTCCACTCTATAGCGGAAGTCGCAGTAATCCGACTATCGTTCGGGCGGCTTGGGTTTCTCCAATAGGACTTCCCAAAAATTTTAGTTTTTGGAACATGGTCGGAAATTTTCAAAATTGGGAGAAAAAAAATCGGATTTCCGCTTTTTCGCGGGGACACGAAGCGTTCATTGGAGGATAATCAAGTGATGCTTGACCGCGATGAAGCAGATGCGTATCGCTCCGAAAAACTAAACATAACGGAATGGGAAGAAAAAAACGGCGAAGCGCGACAAAATTATTTTCCAGAATCGACGTGAAATTCCCTGAGAATTCCCGGTTTTCCCGGTTTCCAGACTGAGTGGCCACCCTGGAAATTCATTGTGAAAGGTGAGGAAAAAAACTCAATACATAGTGGAATCAGAAATGTATCACTTTTTAAAAAAAAGCTGCAATGTGCTTCATAAAATAATCGTTTGCCATTAGTAATAAATAATAGTATGCTTGGATTAATAAACAATCTTCTGCTTTTCTTTCCTTAGAAAAGCATATGACTTTTAACGAAAACAGACGTGATTTCACTTAAAACAGAACTTGCAAATGATAGTGCACTTCTGAAGAATCAGAATTTATTCAATTTTAAAATATGTTACTCTGAACATTTGCTCTATGAATCATATAATAATATAAAATTCCAAACACAATTAACTAACTTTATTACAAGAAACTTTAAGTATTTAAATTTATAAAATATATTTATAAAATTACATAACTTACCATAAAGATCTGCTGTAGTCATGCAAGCAACACAACACTTTTGAACTAAATCTACAATGGTCAACCCATATTCACTGCCATAAGACATCCTTTAAAATTAATATGAGAAAGGAATGTTAATAATTTTAAAGAACAAAAAATATAAAGAGCACTCAATGCTTATAGAAAATAAATATAATATTTTCATAAGTTGCATTTAAGCTCAATCAAAAAATATTTTTTACTCTTTCTTGAAATAGTTCCACGAGTTTAAAATTAAATTTATAAGAATATGAAAAGAATATTATGGTACAGTCCCAAGGTATTTATAATACAGTCAACCTCGCTTAAACAAATACCATCGGTTCCAATCAAATTTACGCAACTAAGCAAGATATTTGGTTAAAAGGTTAGTGCAATATTCAATTTTAAGTTCTAAATTTGTGCGAAATCTTACTTTTTAATGGTATTTTATGCATAGTATAGCATTTTGAATAAATAAATTCTATTTTATGATCAATAAACAAATATAATTAAAACTCTCTGTGTTCGTATCATAAAATATAAATGTCATTAAGTTACATAAAAATAAATGAAAAGTATAATATAGGTACTAAAATATTAATTAGTCCCTTTCGAAAAAATCTATAATTCAAGACTGTTTTTATACCAGTTTAATTCAACAATCTATCAAAATTATTTTCCCTTTCAATTTCTACTAAGACTTTCATAACTTGCATATTCCTTTCAAATACATTCAGAATGTTTTTTTTTTTCTAATACTTGAAACTTGAAAAATTCCAAATTAATGCACTACTTAAGTTTGGGATTTTATGAAATTTCTTGTTTACAAGTTTCATTGTTTTTTTCCAATTAATTTAAATCATTCCTTTTTGCGCTCAACTTGCAACCAACTCAGAGTTATTCACTGGATTAAGCAATGATTATTCCACTTAAGAGAAAGATACACTGTACACTAGTGTGTGGGGTTTTTGAAACGTTTTCTTATCAAAGTTAATAGCGCATTAGGAGGGGACCACAAAACAAATCACTCTTATTTTTACATTCTAAATTATGAGTAAGTGAAGTCAAAGAGGGGTAAAACCCCCTTCGTTTACTTTAATGTATAACTGGCAGCAAGATTTGATTCATTTTTCAACTTTACCCCTAACAACTGATTAGACCAACTAATGAAAAGGAAGTCCCTATAAAAGTAACCATCTATTATATCCTTATCTTAACTGAAAAACAGAAATTCCATTTCAGCTAGGTGAAACATTTCTCTAAAATAAACAATTTTTTTTCATTTTCGTACCTCTTCTTTATGCAATTAGGCAGGGACAAAAACAAAAAATATCAGTTAAAATGGGGAAGTTGAACATTTTTTCATATAAAATGATTTGGTTCCATTAAATTTTGTTCGTATATGCAGGTTATTCAATTATCTGATATGCAATATCACCAAACATTCATTTAAATGCAGGGTAAAATTTTGACAGAATTTACTTCATACTATTTTTTTATAAGACACTTTGTCTCAGACTGTTCCTAACTACACTAAGGCTTTAAAATATATAACAAAGCATAAAGCTAAAAAGATTAATATAAAAGTGAATCATTTGTACCTTTCCAAAATGGGAAAAGATTATCAATAAACACTGTACACAAAGTAACAAAAATGTATTATTACTCACCAGAAGTGACAATTGTAGTGCATGTCTTATATGTACTGTTATAATTTTTTACTTATAATATTATGTGAATTAGGATCAAAGTGTTTTCTTTTTTTCAGTTGTGATGGGAAACAAAAAATAGGTTGCCTGTTCTCCATTTACACAAAATATATTAAGTAGCCATAGTAATTTGATTTAAAATGCGGTTAATTTTATTCCAATATTAAATGTGTAAATTGCTGACATCAAGAAAGTATATAAATTAAAAAACATAATGACAAAACATTAAACAGGGAAAGGAATTTAAAGCATTTAAAATAAAGCAAAATCAAACTTACAAGCCAATTGTAGTATTGACTGTTAAGGCAGTTATATGCTGTGGTGAATCTCGATTAATTACAGGTGCTAAACAAACTAAGTCAGCTTGGAAACCTGGATTTCTCTTTGAATTACTCGCCTTGACTTTTGTTGGATAATACCCACAAGTCTATTAAATACATAAGATGTATATTTAATAACAATAAAGATAAAGAAAGGAGAAACAAAGCTGCATAACGAAATATATAAATATTAGATTATTTTAACTACACAGTAAATATGAAAGTATATAATGTATAAGAGAACAAAGACAGATGTTTCACAAATTTGGAAGTTTTCAATTAGTCAACCAGATAAAAAACAACCTTCAAAAAACTATTGAGACAAAATGAGCAAAAGAAACTGTTGTATCAAGTTTTCCCTATGTTTCAATATTTGTACTCCCTTGTTTTAATTTTCAATAGCTTAGTATTTATTTATATATTTTTTTTAATTCCATGCAACTCTCTGGGTGTTGAGCTCTTGAGTAAAATTTTTAACAAATTTCTCTGCTGCGCACAGCTTTGAATTGAAATTGCATGGTGGTTATGGGAGTAAGCTGTCATTGCGAAGGACTATAGTTCTATCAACAGTAGCAGTTTGAATCTCCCCCAACTTAAGTTTATTTGGAAAGTAAAGGCTGTCTATGAGCAATGCTGACCACATTGCCACCATCGAGCTTTTGGTCATAAGATTATGACCAAACCTCCATAACTGCCAAGACCTAATACAGACTTTTGAGAGAGCACCTTATCCGATTACTGGTATTTCTCAACCCAATTTGCTCGAAGGATCAATAAAATATTTCAGTGTTTTAACGCGGACCGGAAAGGTTAATAATTTGGACTATTGGTATAATTTTTACATAAACAAAATAGTAGCAATTGCAAAATGTTTTGACCAGTTTCTTTCTGATTATTCATGTATTCTTTACAAAGAAAAATATTTTGAGCCTACAATTTTTTTAAATGTAAGTAGCAAATTAAGGTAATGGTGTTTGTAGACCTGTGAATAGAATTTGTGGTGCGGCATTGGTCTGCAGACTGGTGGTTGAGAAGCATTGCTTCCTCTTACACATTACTTTTCCATTGAATAACATAAATATAAAAGTCTTTTGTAGCAGGGAAACCATCAAATTTGAGTTTACAAAAAAGTGAGACCAACATTCAGAGCTAAGCAATTGCAATTTTAGTTCAGGCCTTACTATTTTAGTTCGCAATTATATTATTTCTATTCATCACCTAAAAAGTAGTAAGAAGGTTTTTCATCTAGACCATATATAAAATTAACATTGTATGTATAAAATTAACACTGTAGAATAATTTTAAGCATAGTTAGAAAGGATTAAAAAATCAATATATTTAAACTAAATTTAAGGGTGCACAACCTGAAGCCCACGGGCTACATGTGACCCATGTCAGTACCTGAATATACTAAGAAAATGATTTTTTTCCATTTTTTTTGAAAAATAAAGCTATTTTAAACTTTAAATTGAGCAGTTAAGTTTTCGATGCACCCAATCCTGATCAATATAACATTTTGGCGGTTATCGCTTATGAATTTCTGTATAGTGTAAAAAATCCCAATAAACTTAGTATGAAATTTTTGCAACATGTGAAATTTGAAGTTGAGTCATCACTTTTGATGCTTTTCATGTGTACCAATTTCATTATAATTCCAAATGGTATTTAGATCATTTTTCAGCAGTAGATGATACACATTTTTAAGTGCATTTAAATATACCGTAATTTCGTGGAGAAACGCCGCATTGGTATACACGCCGTGCCCTCAAAAATTGGCTAAAAAATAAAAAACTTTCGGCGTACATGCTGCACCATTGTACACGCCACGCCGGATTATACTATACCAAAGCAGGTATTGATTACAGACTTAAAACATGTTCTATATACGCATATATAACTTACACGCTGCACCATCGTACACGCCACGCCAGATTATACTATACCAAAGTAGGTATTGATTACAGACTTAAAACATGTTCTATATACGCATATATAACTTAAATAGTTAAATAAGAAACCAATAAAAGGAGATTAAATACACAAAAAAAATTAAGCAATCCTACTAAAATGGATTTCAATAACTTTCTAAGTATATATTAAGCATTTTCTAATTTTAATTTGAAGTAACCATTAAAATATGAATTAAATAATCAATGTAACAATAAGCATTAAAATTTTTAAAAATAAAACGATCTCACTTTTAAATCAGTCCAAACAAATTTTGTGCAAAGCAAAACTAAAATTTATTCATATATCACATATAATCATATATCCAGATATCAAATATAATCACATCCAGCAGTTAAAAACCTTCAAAATCTGAGCTCTCAGTATCGGAGCAAAATAAGTTTATAAGTTCATTGTTTATTTCCGGGTCATCCCCGTCACTAGCACTTTCCGTTTCCTTTCCCCTGGATAAAAGTTCGGCTTTCTTGAAACCGTTTATTACGGTTTCTTTTTTCACAGCTTTCCACGCTTGTGACACCCATGCGGTGACCTCATCATAACTTGCCCGCCGCATGTGTCCAGATTTAGTAAAGGAGTGGATGCCGCGCTCCATCCAGTTTTCCCACAGACGCCTAACTTCTTGTTTGAAAACCCCATTCACAGTGAGGTCCAGAGGTTGCAGCACCTTTGTTAGGTCGCCGAGGATAACAGCAAGTTCCGTGGACAATTGTTTCTTGCACATATCTTTGATAGAGTCCATTTTATGGGAGCGCAGCGAGTCGAGGATTAATAATCCGCATGGCTGGAAAAAAGCACCTTTCCTCCTCCAATATACCAAATCCAGCCACTGCAGCATCATATCCTCGAATATCCACCCCTTTTCGTTGGCTCTAATTATCACGTCTTGAGGAAAATTACCTTTCGGTATTGTTTTCCTTTTGAAGATCAGCAACGGGGAAAGCTTCTCCCCCGTTGCGGAACACCCAAGCACACAGGTGAAGGCCATTTTTTTGTGGCCGGTGGTTACTACGCCCATCGACTTGGTTCCCGTTTCTTCCACAGTCCTGTTTGGAGGGCAGTCAAAGGAAAGCGCAACCTCATCCATATTAATCATTTGTCTGTGATTAAGTCCACGTTCCTCCATCTTTTTCAACACAAAAGTTAAAAAGGAAGCCTTTTTTTCAACCCAATCAGTAGGCAATCATTGACCTACTGTAGTTTTTTGCCTCACTGACAAGTTCTTCCTCTTCATGAATCGGAAGCACCAATTCGGGCCTCCTTTAAAATCTCAAATTCCCATCTGGGAAGCAATTAATTTTGCTTGCATGCGAATTCGAACAGTAGAGAGGGACAACCCTTTAGCCCTCTGCTCCTTTACCCATTCCGCCAGATTATCCTCCAGCACTGGCCATCCAACAGTGCCATTGCGACAAGCACGCTTAGTTTTGGGTAGAGTAGCCAAGACACTCTCTTCAGACTTCCACCTTCGGATGCACCGTTCATCTACATCAAATTCTCGAGCAGCAGCCCGATTTCCAATTTCTTCAGCTCTTTTAATAGCTGAAAGCTTAAATGCAGCCGTATAACTTTTCCTCTTAATGGGAGGCATTTGAAATATATAACTTAAAAACAAGCTATGTTGAAATTTAAATAAAACAATATAACAAAAAATTAACAAGACAAAAATACTAAAGAAAAAAAATATTAACAAAACAAAAATATTAACAAAACAAAAACGCAACAGAAGATCAGAATTGAAGATTAAACGATAAAAAAAATAAGCTAGGGAAGTAAATAATCGAACTCTTGAGGCAGAAATACGAGCAATGAAAAAAATCCAAGAAAAAGCGCTCCCCTCCCAAGCATTTAAAACACGTTTCTATATTCCCCTCCCCTACTTTCTCTTCTCAAATGAGACTTCAGAAAACAGCTCTTTTTTATTTACTGACTCCGCCTAGGAGGGTGTAAAATTCACCCACATTGCTTCTTCCTCTCTTCACTGACCTTGAGTTGAAAGTTAGAAATTCTTCTTGAATTGTAAGAATATTCAAGGCCATCTCAAGCTCATTGGTCCCATTCATTCATCAATCATTCACATGTTTTTAACAAACAGCTGAAATAAAGGGGAGTGGATAATTACTGATGAAACCATGACAAGTGGAAGAGACATATTTCCCGGAAAAAAACGGGGAGGGGAGCGTTTGTTTTACAGTGAATGTCATCACTGGCACCACCCTGATTTTCTTTATTCATTCCTTTCTGATTTATGCTTCTCCACTCCACGCCCGTCCCCTGCACTCAATTGCTGTTCCTGAGGCAGAAGGGAAAGAAAAACTTTTGTTCTCTTGCAGATAGTGGTTTCCAGAAAGTGATTCTAAGAAGCATGTGGGAGGAGGAAATTCCAGGTGCGTTGACCATTCTTTGGAGCAACATTAAAGATGAAAAAATAAATAAAAAGCATAAGTAACAGGTGGAAAAAATGATGATGAAGTTTCCAGTGGAGCTTCTAAAAGGCAAAATTTTCTAAAATAATGCTATGTAGAAAAAAAAGTAATGCTATATAGGCCGCCCAGTTAGATACGCCTTTTTATTAAATTTTCAAGTTTTAAATCAATAACGCCGCGGCCTGTCTCCGAGAAATTACAGTACCCATTTTGGCATTGCTTCATTTGTGTGAATTTAATTGCAAATCCAAATGACTTTTGATAATTTCTTCAGCAGATATAGCTACATATTTTCACGTGATTTTAAAATTTCCATATATTTAGCATCACGAATCATGAGTATCGAATCGCTCATTTTAACTAACACTTTTGAACATGCTTAATTTGTGACGATTTTATTTAAATCCAAATTATTTTTCAGTCATTATTTTGGCAGTTATTTCTCAGCATTTCTAAAAGATTTGGAAAGTTCTGGTATTTTAATAAGTTATTATTACAACACTTGAATTTCTAATCACGCATTTAAAGAATCACTTTTTGATGCATTATATTTGTGCTGTATTAATCATAAATAAAAGTGATTTTTTTAATGTTTTTTTAACAGTTATTACTATGCTTTTCCAGGCGGTTTAAAAAATCCTGATATTTTTAAATAGTATATTATTACAGTATGCTAGTTTTGAATCATGTATTTAAATAATCTTTTTTACACATTTTAATTATGCCAATCTTAACATAAATCTAAGAGATTTTTTTATTGTTTTGAGGCAATGATTGCAGTTTCAAAAATCCTGATATTTTTACACACACACTATAATTGCAACTCCTAAAATTGGATTTCATTTAAATTTCTTGTAGCTTAAAAAGTACTTTTTGAAAAAAAAAAATATTTAGGATTTATAAAAAAAACTTTAGAAATTGCTTAAAATTCAAAGCCTTAAATTTGAAGCATATTCCCTACTAAATGCAGAATCTCATTTTAGGCTGTAAGGGTTTCATTTTAATTTAAATCATTTTAAACCCTATAAACTTTTTTAAATTAAGTATTTAACTCGCAGTGTTTTATGAAAGTTAATCTCAAATAAAACTCAATGGAAAGTTAAGCTCAACAGAATATTTTTTTTTTTTTTAAATATAGTGCTATGAATATTAAAGTTTTTATAGTTAGAATCTATTTTAAAATGGACTTTATTATGTAATGTGATAAAAAAACATGGCTTTTACCATAGTTGCATAGAGCAAATAGCCCTTCATTTAAAAAGGTTGTGCAGCGCTAAATCAAATGAAGATAATTCATTAAAAATTTTAACAAATACAGATAAGAATAATTCTAATTTTTTAAAATGTATTATATTTAATTCTTGCTTACTCATAATTATTAATATTTATTGAACTGCAGTATTTGAACTGCAAACGTAAAAAACATAAAGGTTTTGCATAAATAACTTAATTTCTACATAACCCTTCAAGCGTTGAGCCCAACAACAAAATTTTATTCAAATCTCCCTATAATATGTTACATTCCCTTTCAATAACATTGGGGAAAACCTGTTTTTATGCAAAATTAACACTGCAATTGAAAGTTTGGAAAAAGCAGTCTGAAAGCGCTATTAAAAAATTTAGGAGATACAGCGAAACATTTTACCGTTTTTGCAGCTTCTGCTTGTGGAGTTACATTTTGACTGGAAGAAGCATCACCTTCTGGGTTATCTGGATCTTCATCTGTTTCATAAAACACTGGAATTTCTAGAACCTAAATTAAAAAAATAAGAAATCAGACATTTTTATTAGTCACTTTAGAGAATGCATATAATTATAGAAATAATCTATTTTGAAGTGACTAATTCAGAAAATTAGTCACTTCAGAAAATTTAGTAAGTTTAGGACATTTTTTAAAATATATGAAAACCAGGGGAATTTTTTTTATTTGACCAGGAAAAAATAACAAAACTCACGAAACTTGAGAGCTAAAAGCAATTAAATTCTGGTTCAAAGATTATAAATACCTGCCTTATTCAAATGTGTATGAAATATAAGACATAAGTATTTATATTTAAGTTTTACATGTTAACGAATTCACCAACATGATGCATTCTTCAGGTGATCATTTTGTTAAACTGATTAATAAAATTAATTGCTTAAAATTCCTTGCACAAGTTATCTCAGAGAATTCAAAAATTAAGCATTTAAAATGTGTTAAATATTATATACACAGTTTTATATATATTAGTTAATATTATCTTATTAAATCATAAAGCTCTAAAAGAAGTGTAAAAATGTCATAACTTAAAAATTTTATGGTTTGTAAATAACAAGGCAACATTTCCAAGTTCAAAGATCAGCAACATTTCTTAGAGGAAATTAAAACCTTTTCTGACTTGTATTTTGAAGTCATTATGTTCAATAAAATAAAAACACTTAAGTTGATATAACCAATATGAAATTACAGTTTTAACCATTGGAGCATCAAGGATCTGAATATGTTTATACAATGTTACTTTTTCAAAATATATTGTTTTTTTAATTGAAGATATAGAAAATAGTGTTCTATTTAAAACACAAAGGTGGACTATTCTTAACAACATAGTTAAAATTTTTAGAAGCTGACAAAAATTATAAATGGAAACAAGATTTTGCTCTCTTCCACATGTTACAGTATGTACAGAGTGCAAAATAAAAATTAATCATCCTGAATAACTTTTGATTTAAAGATCAGATTTTCACCTGCTAGGACTCAATCTTAATGGTTTGAGAAGGTAACCTCAAAATGATAGTTTATTAGAGCAGATTGTATTTAAAAGTCAGACACATAAAAGTACAATCTCTAAATAAATATACCTTTTTTTGACATATTTGGATTTCTGATCCTCAGAATATAAGGGGTAGCCGCAATCTGGGAAATATCGTCACAGTAGATTGGTCAGGAAAATGAGCCAAAGTTAGAATCTCTTAATCTCCGAAACTATTTGACCGATTTCGTTCAAATTTTGTATTTTTTCTCCCATAATTACGTTCCTTTAAATGATGTAAAAATTTGGAAACCTTACAACTTGAAATTTTTTCAACTATTATTAATTGAAATAATAAAAATTAAAAATAAATAATATTATTAAACAGTATTTTTTGCATGGAATTATCTTTGGGCAAACAATTTCATAATTATGTGCAAAAAATTTTCAATTCACATAAAAAATAACCAAGATATGGCAAAATATGCACAAAAATTAACAATATGTGGTCCAAATTTTGGACTTCTCTCCTGACAAAACAATCGGGACCATTTTTCCTAGATTGCGGCTGCCCCCATGTTTTGCTGGTCAGAAATCCAAATCTGTTGGAAAACAGTATGCTTATTCATAAAAAGTACAATTTTGTGTCTGATTTCATACCTTAAGATATTGTCTGCACAAATTAATTAACATATTTGAGGTCACAACTCGAGGCAATAGGGTTGAGTTCTAGTACATGAAGATCCAATCATTAGATTAAATGTTACTTAGAGTGATTTTTTTTTAAACTACACCCTCATTATAAATAATTGTTATTAATTAATTTTTAAATGCATATAAAGAATACCATTGAAGGAAAACAAATGTAGTCAAAGTAACAGAATTCCCAAAAAAAAATTTCTTAAACATTTTTAATAAATCCAGTAATAATCAATCTGAAAACTACTTATATTGAATAGTATTTATTACTTACAGTTATTTCTGTTTGAGATTCTTGTTGCTGAAATTGAAATACTATAACATGTGAACTAGCATCAGCAACACAAAGTGTTCTGGATTCTGAACAAAAAGCAACATGCTCAATTGCAAATGGATCATCATCACCTCCATCAGATGACAATTTTGGCTTTTCAAATATTCGGGAAATTTTCAATTTGTATAAAATTTGCAAAGACACTGAAAAGAAAACACAATATTTAATTACACATATGAAGAATATATTTTAAAACTTTGTACTTGAAATCCATAAACAAGCAAAAGCTCAAATTAACAGTGCATATTTAATTCGAAGTACATAATTTAATAATAGTATTTTATATCTAAAGAAAAATACACCACCAATTTTAAAAGTCATAGCAAAGTATTTGTTTATAAGTTATGTATTTCAAACATATGAACCTGTTCCAAGTGCATGTTACTGTGCATTTTTATTTCTTAAAAAGTTATTTAAAAATTTGGTAATTTTTGCTAATTAATTTTTAAAACAGATTCAGAGCAGGTAAAATTAAGAGTTTTGGAGCAGTTCAGAAAAACATATTTTTAAAAGTTACTATGGTTTGAGAACTAAAAAAGAAGTATTTTAAGTTACAGCGTAATAAAAGTGTAGACATTTAACTTTAACATGCAAAAAAGTTTGAAATAAATAGTCAATGTATAGTGCACAAAAAAGACCTGTCCTGAATAACTTTTGATCCAATGATCGGATCTTCACATTCTAGAACCCAATATTAATGGCTCGAAGGAATGACATCAAATATGTTAATTAATAAGTGCAGACGATAATTTAAGTTACAAAATCAGACAGAAAAACTAGCTTTTTTGAATAAACACACCTTTTTTCTACAGATTTGGGTTTTTGACCTTCAAAATACAGGGGGCAGTCGCAATCTGGGAAATATGGTCACAATAGTTTAGTCTAGAGAGCGTTCCAAAGCTTGGAGCCCTTAATGTTAATTATACTTTTCGCATATTTTGCTATAACTCAAGCAAAAAATGTAAAAAATAACTTTTAGTAAACAATTATTATTTTTTATTTTTTATTTAAGATTGGTTAAAAAATTTTGAAATGTAAGGTATAAAATTTTTTGCACCGTTTTAAAAAACAGAATTTAACATTGCAAAACACAAAATTTGAGCAAAATCAGTTGAATAGTTCCTGAGAAATTGTCAGCTATTTAGAATTCAATTTCTCACCAACTATTCAACCGATTTCACTCAAATTTTGTATTTTGTCATGTAAAATTGCATACTTTAAAATGATGTAAAAAAATATATACCTTACAATTTAAAATATTTTCGACTATTATTAAAATTAATAAAAAATAAATATTTATTAAGATTTATTTTTTGCATGGAATTATCTTTAGATAAATGACTTTAATAACTGTGTGCAAAAATGCTTCAATTCCCTTAAAAAAATCTTGAGATATGGCGAAGTACACAAAAAGTTCAATTATAGCAAAATTGCCATTATTAATTAGTATACTTGAGATTACCCTCTTGAACCATTAAGAATGAGTGTTAGAGTGTGAAGATCTGATTATTAGATTGAAGATTATTCAGGGTAGTTCACTTTTTTAGCATACTGTACATGTAAAAATTATTGTAAATTTCAGGCCACTGAGAATTTATACTTTTGCGGAACACTAAAAGGAAGGTGGAACATTAAACAGGTCTTCATTTAAGACATAAAACCAAGATTTGTAAAATAAATCACAGAATTATTATACGTTTTTAATAAATTCTATTTTTAAATCCATCAGATATTTATAATACCAAAAAAATCTTTTAAACAAGAAGATAATAAAAAAGGCAAATTATATGATTCACTCTTTTTCTAAAAGATGCATATTTTTTATACCTCACAGTTTTCCACGGAAAATCTTTGTGAATTTTAAAATATTAATTTTTTAATACAATATTACAAAGTGTAAATTTTTTGACACACTCAATTACTTTTGACCTGCATCCATCTGATTTTTTTATCACTAATTGCAATAGATTTTAACATGGTTTTTGAAATCTGGATATTTTTAGTTCATAATTAATACAACACAAAAATTCAGAAATGGCCATTTTAATAATAACTTTTGACAAGCTAGATTTGTGATAATGGCATTAAAAATTCATGTGATCTCATTAATCACCTTCGTTGGCAATTATTGCCATGGATTGTTACACAGCTTTTAAAATTCTTCATGAAATATTATTACAACATATAAATTTAATCACTTGACATGCAAAATTTGTGATGTTCATTGTAAATTACGATGGTCTTAACTATTTTCGTTTTTTTTTTTTTTTTTTTTTTTTTTTTGCAGTTGTTGCTACAGAGTTTTCCAAAATCTTGATTTTTTTTTAATACAATGATTACAATGTGTGAATCTCAATTACCCATTTAAATAATCACATAATCAAAGTAAATAATCACATTTTGGAGTTATCAATTTGCAGTGTTTTTTTTTCTAGTATCTATGTAGCCTTCCTATTTTTTTAACTTTTCTGTGTAAACAATAAAAACTATTTCAATCATTTTATAAGCATTAAAATTCCTGAAAAAGAATCTAAAAAATGTTTGGGCAGGCAAGGGAAAATTTCTATGCTCACCAGCATTTTATATTTTTAAACCTCTATCAAACAAGATGTCTGGCATATAAAACAAAATAATTTATATTTCAATTTTCTCAGAGCTTAGGCAGGCCTCCCAGAGGCAAAAGAAAAAATTTCAGATGTTTTAAAAAAAATCAGGAACTTTTTCGAAAAGTATACAAATACCAGACTAATTTTAAAAAGGCATGTGACAATTCAATAAATTTACTCTACGTATATATAAAAAAGGCAAATTTTATTACAGAATAATAATATAATGTACTATTTTTAATTTCAGAATAACTCATTTAAAACAAAAAGTTTAAACATTTTCACTGAACAACTCATGTAGTTTGAGGTCAATATAGTGAAGGAAAAAAATTTGAGTTAAAAAATAACCAATATCAATTAGTTAATACTGTCTTATACATAGTCCATTTTATACAACATTTTTCATTACTTAATTAAAACTTGTAATCAAGTTCAAAATTTCTTAAATCGTATAATCTTAAATAGAGATTTAAAAATCTCAAAATGAAATCACAGTTAATCTGCTAAACATTTTGTGTACAAAAGTAAATTAGTGGACAATCTTTCAATTCATTTATACAAAAATCTAAGTAATTACTGTACTGTTGATTGAAATCAATCTTTTTTAAAATCAGATGAAAGAGAAAAATGAATAATTGTTAAATTATAAAAATCCACCATCCAAGATTTACTACTTTATTTCCTGAAAATAATAAATTAGTTCATGAATTCGAATTCCTCACCATAAAAATTTGATAATGTAAAATTGCTAAGCAAGTTTCCTTTTTATAAAATTACTAAATTTCCAAAATGTTTAAAATTATAAATCCTGCGGGTGAGGTGATAAGCCTGAACCATGCACATAATTAAAGGAAATTTCTTAAGTTTGAACTATCGAATTTAGTGATCTTTCTAGCATTATTAATTCAAATAACTAGTTGCTGGATCAAATATTCAAATCTTTCATCTTTTTCAAATAGTTTGTAATAGCCCTAGATTCATAAAGAACACATTGGAAATAAAAACACAAAAAAAAACTTTAAATCTGAAACTTGATTAATTTAAAATGAAAATAAACACAATTTATTTATTTTTAAGTCTGTGAGATGAATGTTTATGAATCCAGGGTTAAAGTTGGCATTTGTAAAGAAGAAAATTAGATTACCTCTACCTGAACTGACAGTAATATCAAGAATATCTAAACAAAAAGCTAAAACTCAGGATAAATAAGAACACAATATACTTTAGCAAGAACACCAAGACAACTAAAAATCTTGTTAAGGTATTTCATCTTGTGAACATCCCATAGTATGCTCATTAGAAAAGTTTACAGCCAGACTTATATTGAAGTTTATAGTGTCATAATATTATTTATTATATTAAAAAGAGCAGAAATGGTAAAGTCTTTTAAGTGAATTTCTAATGAAAAAAACACAACAACAATAAAAAGATATTTCTAGAAAAGCTACAAACTACTAAAACTTTACTGAGATATATTTAATATCAAAACTAATAGAAAAACACTAACATCAGTTTTAACCTAAAATTATTACAATTCTGCTTTATGTAAATTTTATAATTATAAACACAAAATGTACAGGCACTTGATAAAATTTTAAAAAAATGCACAAAATAAAATAGTTGTTTTCAAAGAACTGGAAAAAAAATTTACCAGATGATGCATCCCAAAATTTTAAAGATCCATCAGCATGACTATAAAGAGAAAAATAAGAAGTTACATTTTATTACACATAAGTAAATTTCTAGGAGATTCACAAATAAAAAATTTCATACCCAGTAATGATGACTTCAGGATAACTTTGGGTAGACATTCCCCATCCCCCACCATCAATGGGCCATTCCTGAAAAGTTAATAGTTTTCAAAATTAAAATCAAGCATTGTAGTGGCCCAAAGAAAAAAAAGGACAGCCTTTTTAAAAAGAAATTAGGATATTTTTGGAACAGTATATAGATACCAAAACTTCTATCAAAAAAAGCAAACTAAAAATGTATAATTTGTTTCACTTAAGTAGGGATTTACGGCACAAAAATAATAAAATATTCTATTTTAAAATTCAGAATTACTATATTTCTGAATTTCTTTGATTTTGAACAGAAAGTTTTAACAGATTCAAGTATAGTTTTATCACTACCTAACAAATCATAAAAGTTTTAAATCAATGTATGAAAAATTTGTATAGTTCTGTTGCATTAATAAAATAATCAGTATCAATTAGTTAATAATCTCACACACCAATATATAATTAAAAATTGCAACTGAGTTCAAGATTTTTCTTAATCAAATAATTTTAAAGTAGTGTTTCACTAATTTTAAAATAAAAACACAATGAATATGCCCTTAACATTTTTGTACATTACTGGATTGTTGATTGGAATAGATAATTTTTTAAATTGGATGAAAGAAACTAATCAATTAGTTTGAAGCTACCAAAGTTTACCAAAAAAGATTTGTTACTACATTTGCTATAAATATGTTTAGCAAATATTTATGATGCTTGAATTCATCACCATAAACAATTTATAATATAAAATTGTCAATTAAGTTTTCTAATAGAATGAATAAACTCTCCAAAAGGTTTAAACAATTAAATCTGTGGGTAATGTACCATACCTAAACCATGTCTAATAAAAGGTCTCTAAGTTTGAACTATCGAGTTTTGCAATTTTTACTAGAATTATTAATTAAAATAAAAAAAATTTGGAATAAAAATCTAATTCTGTAGTTATTCAAATCGATTTTCTAAAATCTGCATTCGTATTCTTAGAAAATAAGATGATCTAAACAGAAACAAAAGTCAGATATATCAGGATACAAGGCTAAAAATCAGGACAAATAAGGAAAAAATATTTTTTTTACCAGGAAAAGTAAAAATATCAGGACAACTACCAATCCTGTAAACATGAAACCTCATGACAGTTTTTGTAGTTTTGTACATTTATGAACTTATAAGTATTTTTACATATTCCTACAAAAGAATGGTAGAATTAATTATTTTATTTTCAAAAAAAAACTTTAAGACTATTTGCCTGGAAATTAAAATGAACTTTGAATAGTTTTGAAATCATATTTAGAGTTTTCTCACTTATGTCTGCAGCTTATACACTTCTGCTTTAAATTCAAAACTGATATCTTTATCCAACACTTTAATTTTGATTTAATTGTAGCTAAAAAAAAGTAGGCAACAGCCTTAGCAACTTAAAAAGGGGTGTAAAACAGAGACTTTGATTCAAATCTTTGATTGTAAAGCTAAAATAACAAAAGCTTTCCATAACAAATTAACAAAATAATGGTAAGATGTGCTGCATGTGTATGAGGTGAAAATATATTTCATTCTGATTAGTAGAAGACATTTACAATTAGATGGATTATATAAAAATTCATATTAAAATTAAAACAAAATATAAAGATTTGTCCTCACTAAAATAAAATCTTCAAAAATATTTTATTTTATTTTATAAGCGTCAATAAACACCGGACCTAATTTTGAGTTTGCGACTACCAATGTTCAACTCTGTAGTCTCGTAAATTTAAACCCAATCTAGAAGACAAGGAAATTCTTGGATCAGGTATTAAAAAAGAAAAGGAAAAGTTTGAGACCTTATAAATATGTATTTAAAATACATTTAAAGCATTTTAAGCAAGGCACAATAAAAATCTTTAAAATAAAAACTACATAGTATCTTAGTAAAATGTATATTAAATTAGCTTTATATGTGGTAAGATTGATCCAGGGGGGAAATTATCTAATGCACTTGCCAGGGCACAGGGAAAAAAATAAAAAAAGAAAGTGAGGCAAGTTAGTTTTCCAACAGATGATTAAAATAAATAAGAAAACAATAACTATAATGTATAATCAAATAGAAACAATATTTTCTGACGAAGATTGAAGAATTTAGCAGAATCCATATCAGCTTCTTTATTTCCAATTATTACTAAGAGCATAAAGTGGATTTTAATAAAAAATAGAGAATAAAAAAAATCATTCATAACATTTTAAAACATAATCAAAAACAATCATCCAAGTTTCCAGGAAGGAAAACAAAAATAAAACTTTTTTAATAAAAAAAATTATAACAGAAACAGTAATATGAGAACATTGTTTACATTCACTACTGTTATAAGTACAAAAATTTTGATTTAAAATCTATTTGCAACTATGTCAGCATGGAATAAGAATTTTCTTTTAATAGTAAATTTTTTTAGTTTAAGTACTCCAAATATATAAAACTATTTCACTATAAAGCAAAAATATTTCATAAATTGTACATTTATTCACACACTATTTCGCTTCAAACAATAGTTCTAATACTAATGCTAATAACAGAATACAGTAAAACTTGTGTAAGTTGACCACTTGTTTAAGTTGACCACTGAAACAATGCACCACAAGTGGTCAACTTATAGAGGGGGTGGGTCATTGTTTACTTTTTCGTTTTCTATATCATGTTGCTATATATATATATATTTTTTACTTGACTTAAAAATTTTCGAATGAACTTCAATTTGATACATATAATTCTAATATTTAACTAATTTCTTTTAAAAAAATTATTTCGTTATTTATGCATGTGAAGTGTTTAATAAATATAATTTCTTAAAATATCAGAACACGAAAACATGTAATTTGAAAACTTTAACAAAATAAAATTATTTGAACACTTTAAAATTTATTTACTACACTTAAAGATCAAAGACCATAAATAAAGGATCAAAGCATATTTCAGAGCATTCATTTATTCAAATGCTCACTATTGCAACTGGAAGAGCAACTTCTCAACTAACACACCTGTTTTCAATGAACAGATGAAAGAAATGGTTAAAAGCTAACCCCTTACAGTTTCCCCTGATGGTCAACTCACAAAATAGTTTAGATTAGCTTTTTACACTATTTCACCAAACAAGTGAAAGTTTAACATACATTGCAAAAATGACAGAAAGTGTTCTGAATTTTTTTTTCTGGTCAACTTATGAGGGTTTTAGAATAGAATTTCATAATACTCCTAGACAAAATTGACTTATTTCAGTGGTCAACATACAAGATAGACAGGTGGTCAAGCTACAAAGGTTTTGCTTCTTTATATTACATAGGAAAAATTCCGTTCTTGATAATTGAGGTCAACTTATGCAGGTGCCCAACTTACAAGGGTGGTCAACTTGACAGGTTTCACTATAATACATTCAAATTTGAATCATTTTTTGTTCTGAATTTTATCAGTTGAGTTAAAATTTTGTACCTCTGAAATTATCCAAAACATTATTGAATTTTTTAGCATAATTATTCAAATTCGTTTAAATATATTTAGACGAATAAACAAATAACAATAATGTAAAATATTTTATTATTCCACAATTTTAAATTTATAGTTACCTTCTCTGAAAAGCTCTGATTCTTCTTTCCTTTTGAGCCAGTTGAATAGAGAGCAGGTATAAGATCATTTGGGCAATCAGCAAGATATGTGCAACTTGTGACAGGTGATTCATGTAAGTCCATAGGGTAGGGATTTTGATAGCATGGATACCTAAGAAGATAAATTAATTTAAAATTATAATAAACCCTGATAAAGTATAATTTTTTTCTTATGAAAATTGTTTTCCATTATATCATGATCATGAATTAACATCAATTATTAATTTACACAAAAATAAAAACTAATATTCTTCTTTCTAGGCACTATAGCCTGTTACAGGTCAAGGCTGTCTTAAGTAGTCTTTGCCATCTGCTCCCCACTTACAGCAAGGCTCTTCCAGTTTCCTTTAATTACTATGGGAAAGTCCATTTAGACCGAGTCAAGCCACCTAATTGGTGGTTTTCCACTTTTTCTGTTTCCCATAAGATTAGTAAAAGTGAGCTTTCTTAAATGATTTGTATTATCAGACCGGAAAAGATGGCCAATTCATCATAGTGTATTGCATTTTATGACTTGAACAATATTAAGTTGTATGTATTTTTGGTAAATTTCCAGCTATTATTTTCATGGACTGCACCAAATATTCTTTTCATGATTTTTCCCTTCAAAGGTCAATAATTTATTTTAAAGTAACTTGGTTGTTGCCGAGCATTTACTCCAATAAAGCAGAATAGATTTAATCAGCTCTTTATATATGCTAATTTTTATTTCTAAACTTAAGAATCAAGATTTAAGTTGATCTTTGCATTTATTTGATATGGTATGCCTGTTGTTTATCTCGACAGTCAAGCTATTGTTAGTATAAATGAAGGTCCCAAGATATTTGAACTGTGAAATTCTTTCAAAAATGTAATTCTTCATCTAGTAAATGGCTGGGTGTAATAGTAAATGGCTTCTAGTAAATTACTGAGGATTAGGTGCAGCATGTGAAACCTCGATGAATTTTGCTTTATTCTTTGTTTATTTCTAAGACCAATTTATCAGCCTCAATTTCTAATAAATTGAATCCCTCTGTAAAAGATTTCCATTATCTACCTTTAAGGCGATGTCATCAGCAAATGTAGAGTTTTGTAAAGTCTTCTCGTAAATGGTTCCTCTAGCTATGAGACCAGATACTTTTTTCTGAGCCCAAGCTGAGCAGTAGACATAACAAAGTGTCATCCTCTCACAATCCTCTATCTGTATAGAATTCTTCAGAAAAGTTATTCCCTAGTTTCACTTTATGCTTAACCCTTTTAAATGTAGTTTTTATCAGGTTAATCAATTTAGTTAGTCAAGAATTTGATATATCAAAATCTCCCATTGCTTTTTAAAAAACACATTATCAGTTCATTTAAAAACCATAATATCATTAGTTAAAAAAAATTTTAATTCTATTTTGCTTAAAACTATAAAACCAATATTAGTTCATTAAAAAAACCACAGATGTATTTCAATAATTAAATAATAAGAAACACATTGGTTGCAACTTTATCATTCTTTCAGTATACTACATTGAACCAATTTGTAAAAATAATTAAATAAAGTTAAACAAAGTTATACCAATAGTTAAACAAAGTACTTTCAGTAGAAACAAAGTTAAACAATAATCTACAGTAAGAAAACAGGACTAAAATATTCCTTTTCAGAGAGAAATAAAAACAAAAAGTAATCAATATAATGAAGCCGTGTTTCATCCATAATAAAAATCAACTAAAGGAGCACTTATATCAAAAATATCAGTAGCATTCTATGACTTTAATAAAACAAAATAACTCTGAATTTAATTAAAAAAATACTAAAAAATTAAATATTTTGATAAAAATGATAATACATTAAAAAACATAGTAACCTCATAAATCAAAACACACCAAAAAGTAGTTTTAACTGAAACCTACCCTGAGCTTGTTAGATCTATGACAACAAGATCATTATAGAGTAAAACAACAATGGCATATGGATCTTGATAGTCTAGAACAATAATACAAAATTAGAATATTCAGTGTAGGGAAATAAAATAAGATAAAAACCAAACATACAAAAGTAAGAATCATACCACTTGGCCAAGGAGTTTCACACAGCATTACAAAGTCTATTATGCTGTGTTCCATCTCCAAAACTGTTGTTGTTTTCCCATGAATAACTGTAACACATGGATTCAAATTTCCTTGGTCTAATGGCATACCACCAGAAAAAGCAATAAATGAATCACTAGAAAAAAAATTAAATAAATAAGTATTTAAAATAAAAATATTTTCAATAACAAAACATTGTTGAGAAAGCAATTTAATGCAATGACTACCTATTAATATTCAAAAGGCATATAAAAACTATGACTAACTTATTAAAAAACAACCGGACTTGCTACTTTCACACTTGGTAGCATTACACTCAAATTTATAGGACACAGAATAAAGATTCCAACAATTCATTGTTTCTTTAGTTAAGTCAGCTTACTAATGTGATAAATGATTTTGGAAGTAAGTATAATTTCTTATAAAAACAAAGAAATCAAAGAGTGAAAATTTTTTGACAAAATATACAAGAAAATTTGAGTTGCTAACCTAATATAAAACACTTTTTGACATAGAACAAAGTTTAATAGAGTATATCATAAAGATCTGAAGTTATATTAAATTTTTATTCCTAACAAGAAGTGAAGACACATACCAGAAAATTAGGCATTTCATAATCAATTATAAAATAATGGCTAAAACAGAACAAAGCAAGTTTCATTCTAAAATTAATCCTTCACTCCATACTTTATAAAAATGAAGAATAATTATTTTCATATGCAGGTTGGTCAAGGAATACAGGAAAAATGAAGATAAAAAAATCAGTTATATTTTGAAGTGGGAAAATAATTTTGTCACCTTGTTTAGCTGTAAAACTGTATGTACAATGTTTAAAATTCACTGATACCCTACGTAAATGTAAACAGTAGAATCTTTGCAATAATGAATACAAATCATAAAAAAACTGAAATATATGAAATGAAATGACTGAAGTTAAAAAGATCAATAATAGACACCCAAATTCTAAATCAAATCAGAACAGCAATTATCTCTCTTAACAAAATGGCAGTAGATGCCAAACTAACAAAGCTTCACGAAAGGAAACAGCATGTCCTCAATGTTGAAACTGGCACAGACTGATGGTAAATCCTTTTTTCTTATTAAGACAAGCACCTTTGTAAATATTCAAAGCAATTTTCAATGATAAAAAAGTAGCCAGAAGAGAAAATCCAATTCAAACTTAGCTTTCCAGATATGCAAAATGGCACAGAGTCAAAAAAAAAATATGCTAGTAAATTGATCACAGCAAATAACTTGTTAAAAACAATAAGTAGCGATATATAGAGGTAAGTTCAAGATCTGGAATCCTCAGAATACCTGCAAGTTCAGAGAATGTTTTTTTCCTCCAGAAAGTAAGTCTAAAGATAAACAAAGAACGAACATGTATTATTTAATAAACATATAAATAAATGATAATTAACGTCACAATGTGTAAGCTTAACATGGCTGTGTGTATTAGCCCGGCAATAGTAAACTGGTTGATTGTCAGTTAATTATTGTTGTTCTCATTGATCAAAATTAAAATAATCCACTGCAGAAAATTAGATACACCTATAACACCCTAATTAGCATCATCAGTTCAAATAATCATGATGTATACTGATATTCTTCAATTTAATAAATTTTGTTAAGAATATCTTTACATTTTAATAAAAATGTAAAATGAATATATAGTATTTGTCTAAAAAAGAAATCATTCAGTTTATTTTAAATTGCACAAAATTTTTCTTAATATTATTCATCAATGTAAAATTCTTTTTTGATTTAAAAAAAGAAAAATAGAGCAAAATAATGTTGTTTCCACTGTAAAAGTCTCTCATCACTAAAATATTGCCAGCTTAATCTCTTTTTTTCTTTTGTAGGTTTCAAGTTTAAAGAAGCTAAAATTAAACAAGTTTGAATGAAATGGAACATTCGTAGAAATATTGCTGGAATTAGCCTTGTTAGGAAAAATTCTATAATCAATAAAAAACTGTCAATTTTAGAATTTTATTTATACATTTTCTCCTTAATAAATATTTTTACAACTGCAAAGAATTGAAATACACAGGAGAGAAAAATACAACTACAAGAAAAACATAACTGCAACATAATATCTATTTGATTTTAAATAAGCCAAAACAAGATGCTGAATATTGTGTAGTTACACACTCTAACCAGATTTATTTTAAAAAAATTAGTACAAAAGAGAAATCAAATTGAAGTAAACTATAAGCAACTTAATGAGAGTGAATGAAGTAACTTAGAGAAGAACAACCTACAGCCCTCTAATGATTACAATATACCCTATCTTCAAACCAAAAAAATATTTGGCAAAGGACATAATTAGCATAAGAAAATTTTAAATGTCTTTCAAACTTCTTTTAACAAATTTGGAAGTCCACTGAAATTATAACATTACAATTCCAAAATACAAAAGATTATTTAAGAAACTTTTTTACATTTTGATAATTTAAAAGAAAATTTATTTCACCAAAACATGTTCTAAACAAATACGGTTCAAGGATTTATTTAGAAATTAAAGATATAAAAAACTTATGAACAGTAAAAAAAAATTCTAAGAAAAAGTTATAAAGTGCTATAATTTAACCTTATTAAATGAGCAATATACAATTTTATAATTTTTATTATTAAAAAATACATATTTTTTCAATTTATATGCAAATCTGGTATTGTTTTTATTACAATGAAAAAAAATGAGTTGCACATAAAAGCTGAATTTGTTGTGACTGCAGAAATGCAATATATTTCTGTAGCCCTCATCTAAAAATATTTGTGAACCCTAATAAAACTATTATAAACATTAGGTAAAACAACTCATTAAATACTATCACAGATATTAATAAGCAAATAAAATAGGAAATACTTGCTCAAACTTGAAATCTTTAATAAACATATTAAAGCTTCCAAGTTTAAGAATGTTTCAAGTTTAGGATTGTAATGATTTTTAAATCATGCAGTCTTACCTCCCACGAGCAGTTTTCCATTCAACTTTACTGATTTGCTGGCAACTTTCTGGATTTCCCTCTTTAACAGATTTAGCTGAAATAAATTATACTTGTTGAAAAATTGCATAAAGTTTCATGTAAAATAAAATTATGTTAAAATAATGTGACAATAGAAATCAGAAAACAAAGTACACCTTTTTGCTCATTGTGTCAAAAATGTAGTAAGAGCATGCAACAAAAAAGCTGTTTCCAAACTGCAGAACCCCATTTTTAATAATAATGCAATTTAATACAATCTTATTAACAATAAAGATCTAAATTCAAATAAGTTTTAATTAACACTGTAGCTATTCATTTGACTCAGACAATGAATTAAAAATTTACTTATCATGAACTGATCATGTATTAGGTTAACCGGAAAGTAATGCCGTTTTGGTGCATTTGATATTTATTATCAAGATTTTATTTTTAATCAGTAATGTATTCACCCTCATTAGCAACAACTTTTCAATGCCGGATTGAAAAGGAATTGAAATAGATCTTTAAAAAATCAATTGTTTTTTAAGACTAATGAATATTTAATGCACCGAGACGACATTACTTTCCGGTCCACCTAATACTTATCATGATTTGATCCCATAGATTATATTAAGTTGTTTTTGTTTTCGAAATATTTCATAAGTATTTTGAAATCACCTAATAAAATTTTTAACATATGTTTGTGTCTTGGAGGTTGGTGGTGATCTGTTCAGGGAGAACATGAAAATATGATTAATGGAAAAAAGCACCTTGAAAAAAAAACTAACTCAAATCATTTGTTTCCAACAAAGTGTTATAACTGAACTAAATGCTTGAATACTTAAAGAACATAAGGGTGAATAAGAAACATAATAAAATTAGTGAATAAGGTTAATCCTAAATATAAGTTTTATCTAAGGCATGAGTGTCACTAGAGTAGGGGATGATGAAGACAAGTCCTCCTCAATAATCTCAAAAATGTCCCCCCTAATATTTCAAACAAATAAAAAAATTCACAAGTTATTAATGATTTAAGTTCAGTTAAATTAAAAATAAGGTAAGAAAATTTTTTAAAAATTATCATTCTACATACATTCAGCAAATGGAAGAAATATTTTTAATAACTTTTTTTTGTCAATTCTTTTGTTCAAGTAGCATAGTCTAATTGAATTGAGTTTATCAAAGAAATGTTTAATAAATGCGTCATTACAAAAAAAAACTAATTTAAAAATCCAATTATATTCTTTTATATCTAAGCTTGACTAAATCAACACTTAAAGTTTTTTTTTTTATAGTTATCTTAAAATGTGAAATTTTGTGAACTACTGAAAAAATTTGTTTTTATCTCAATCCCTCCCCATGAGAAAAGCCCAGGATCTAAGAATACAACAAAAAAAATGAATAAATACTTTTCCATGCATATTTGCCAAAAAAATTTGTGTGTTGTCTACAATTACAGATTTGCAATGAATAATCTAGATTTTTATTTAATCAACACTCAAAACTAGATTAAATTTAGAGGCATTTCATTTGTACAACCTTAACTGATCAATAAAAGAACTTTTTTTTACTGATAAATAAAAAATAAACTTTTTGATATTTTAATCTTTCAGATGTAATACAAAAATAACTTACCATGAGGAAACATTACAGATTCTGGTTTGGAAGAATTTTTTATATTCCATGTCTTAATACTACCATCAGAATAGCTGCACATGAATTGTCTTCCTTCATGGTGCCATGAAGCACTTTTCAAAGACTAACAATAGAAATTTATATTAAATCAGAAAGGATGAAAACGTTTAACTAGCAGCAAAGAAAATTAAGAGAACATATCTAAATAATCTAAAAAACAAATTTATATTTCAAAAGTAGTGAAATGTTTATATTGAAAAAAAATCACTCTATTAGTTCTTAAAACCCATCTTTAGTTCAGAGAAAAAATTTGTAGTCTACAAAAATTAAATAATGACTTGAAGAAACTTATGTTGGGGCACAACCAAACAAGTCTGCTTTTGCGGTTACTGTTAGTAATCAGAAAAAATATAAATTATGAAAAAAAACCTAGATATTTTATGAACCAAAAATAGAAACTTTGAGCTAATATTAGACACAGTTTTACTAGCACACAAGCTGTAAAATGCAATGAAAATAGCATCAATGCTTTCCCACCATATCACCGATGTCCAAAACTTTTAACAGTAATCCAGTTAAGATTTTTAATAAAAAAAACTAAATTTTAATCACTAAAAAAACGGAAGAAAAGTATATGTAAGCAAAACTAAAGTATTTGTAAACAAAGCTAAAAATACTAAAGACAAGGAATAGGTTAATGATGAATAAGACAAAAAAAATTGTAATATGAGAATAATATTGTGTTTTATAATCAGTTTTTTTTAAATTCATTTTTGTAAGTATACCGAAATTAAAATTTAAAACAAAAAAGACTTTAAGGCAAACTAACTTCTGTAGATGATATATAACTCATTACTTCCTGAAATATGAGGTGAGTTCAAAAAATAAAGCAATATTCCATTGCACATTGAGCCAATGTTCGCTTTTACATTGACATTTTAGCTTTCCTTTCACATATGTTTGGAATTTTCATGTCTAATCAAGCTTGAATAAGTCATATTTACACTGAGTAATTTAATTCAGAATCCTGCCAAATCAAAAGCCTATTCAAAAAATCTCAGGGAAGATACAAGTTCAGCATTTATTATGAAAGACTAATGGAACTATCATTTCAGTGTATTTTGAAAATTCATAATATCACCATAAATGTCTTCAAATTTTCTGTTAATATCCACTGCATGCCCTCACATCTATATTATGAAAACATATGATGGAGTATGCTTTCATTTGATGAATTTTGAGTGAACATGTTCATTAAAAGCAAAGCTTTATTGAACCAAACTTATCATAGAAAAATTCAACAAAAGCAACATCATTGAAAATGCTAATTTAAAAATCAAATTATATTTTCTGATATGTAAGTTTGGCTAAAAATTGACATCAAAATTTTTTATAATTTTTACTATCTTAAAGTTTCAACTGAAATTTATTTGGTAAGAAAGACCTAGAAAAAGATGTGTTTTTTTTTTTTTTTAACTAGAACTTCGTGAGTTGAAATTTGTAATTTAGAAAAAAAATATTTCCATAAAAAATTTGTTTTTATTAAAATCTACATCTACTTGTCTTGAACACTTATAAAGATTGAGTAGAATCAAATAAGAATGAAAGATTTCAACAAAACATACCTCGTTGCTTTGAAATCTACAATCTGCAGCTTTGTTTTTCAAATCCCACAAAACAACTGTTCCACTTTCATATCCTATTAACAACTGGAAAAAAGAATACAATAATTCAGTTAAAAAACAGACCAGATGACAGATATAAATTACTACTGAAACAGGAATATGTATGTTTCATCCAGACTTTATGTTGATGGAGAGGAGAAACTCATTAAAACATATTTGTACACATAAAACATTTACATTTGTACACATAATTCAATATGTAAATCATTCATAATGCAAAATTGCTTTTCCATAAGTTCCCTAGATAATACAGCTTACTGTCTCATTAAACAAAGTTAGTTTTTATGAAAAAAATTGCTTGTTCAAGGATTTTCATAGTTTAAACTTCTTTAATGGCTAATTAAATCTTTCCATTTTATTAATATCGATTTATTGACTTCATTTCTTTATTTCAAAAACCAAATTTTTTGTTGCCTTTTAAGTATTAATAAACATTCAACAAATAATGTTAATTTAAAAACATATCTTTGAGTCTCAAAGGTGACTTCGCAAATAACTTTTGGTTGAAACTAATAAAAATGAGAAATTTTTCATCAGTCTTTACCCAAAACAAACTTTTGTAAATATCCTTATAAATTACGTATTATTCTTAATTTGTAAAGATTTACAAACGACAACTTTTAATCTTTCAATTAATAATCTAAAGATAAAAAATAATTCTAAAATTCTTTTCACTTAATAGAAAATAAAAATAATTAAAATTTACAAAATAATCAAATTAAATAAATTTTAAATTTGTTGCAGAAACATTTAAGTAAATGTAAAAAAGATATTTACTTTATTAGGATCAACAGGATTGTCACTTAAATGTATAACAACACCAGGATGAGATTTTCTAGAGCTGAAAGGCAAAACATTGCCCATTAAAAAAATTTTACCAAAAACATAAATTATACATTAACCTCGCTTGGATCTACATATCATTTTGCATTTAGAAAGATAGAATGCCCTGTGCACTATATAGTATGAAACTGGTAACAAAAATTTAAAACTTAATTAATAATGAATAAAAAGAGAAATATGGTAAATTATTTTAAAGCAATATATAATGAATTACAATACTTACATTTCTACAGCTCTATTCCAGTTTATTACATAACCAGAGAGAACAAATGATTCTACATTTACTATATGAACATTTCCTCGCTCAGTACCAACATACAACCATCTGCTATGAAATGGCAGGCAAGCATATGTGATCCTAAAAATTGAAAATGAAACATATCGTTTAAAGGTAATATAAAAAGGTTGAACTAAAAATTTTAAATCTTAAATTTGAACTTGCAACAACAAAAAGTTTGTAATATCAATTCACAAGTCTGATCACATGGCATTCATAATTGTTTGATGTTGGGTTTAAAAGCAAAATCAAGATAAGAGGCATACAAAAGTTTCTCTAAGTACAGTAGACAACCAATTAACAGGAATCCATAGAACAAATATTATTCTGGATATCAGATTTTCATTAAAGAATAGGCTTTATTAATAAACTACTGACTTTTTATAACAATTAATACGTTTCAAAATAACAAAAGAAATATTCATGAAACACGTTTTTAAGGTCAATTTTACCTTAAATAATTACTCTAAAAGGATGAATTCTTGTTTTGTTGATAAAGAAAAAAACCAATACAAGCTGACACATCCCTACTTTTGAACAATTTAAAGTGATAGATACTAAACTTTACATAAACAATCTAAAACTGAAATTCAACAGGTAACTTAGGATACATTGTTCCTAAAACAAACTCTTATCATTCCACACATCCGGTTAAAACAACTATTGATGTTGGAAAAGTTGACAAATAACAGTAGCTCTTAAGAGAATTCATAAGAATCAATTTATGTTGAAATGGCGCAATAGCAGAACATCATCTATTATTAACATTTAATAACCATATTTCAATTTCCAAACATTGTTCATGAATAATTATTTTAGCATTCTAGAATACAATTTTATCTTTTCTTGACTTGTGTGGAGCAGAATATCATTCCATTTCCACATCTGATTAATTGAATAAAGAAAATGAAACTTTAATACCAACCATCCAATTTGAAAGCATTTTCTGTGGTATTTACTGAATAGTGTTTTCAGTTCTGCTATACTGTACATTATGTAGCATTTAATTAGAATAGAGCACAATTTCCAGGTGGAACAAAACTAAATATTATTTGAATTATTTCATATATTGTTGCATCTATTGACACTTAAACAAGCCAAGTTCAACAGCCATTTACCTTGCCAATTAAGTCAATAGGGGATCGAACTCCTGCCTATCCAGACCATAGTCCAATGCTCTCACCACTGGGCTACCATGGAGCTTATTTCACAGGTGTAAGAAATAAGGGAATAAGTTAAGAAATTGCATGATCTTAAACTCTGGCCCATGGCACTAACTTTAACATTATTGAAATCCTACAGTATTGTTTCTGGATAAATAATTAAGCAAACCAGAATAAGATTTAATCTTATCACGATTTTTATAAAACTAAGCACAGTAAATAATAAAAAAAGTAAACTATTAATGTGTTCTACAATCAGAAAATATTGAACAAAATAATAAATTTTTGCATACTTAAATTTCAAACTTTACTATAATAAGTATATAATCAAAACAGGAAACAATTTAAGAATTGTATAGCAAGAATTGTATAGTGGATCTTGCAATAAAATCTATAGTGAAAATTTCCTGATCATAAAAAATTTTGGACCCTTAAAAGTTCATGGTTATTGAAAACTTGAGATTGAGTCACTTTCCATTCAAAAACAAGCCCAAAAATCATACCAATTTTCAAACTTTTTCATTATCTGCTCTTTGGATAAAAGGTTCACTACTGTAATCATTTTTTTTTCAGGAAACGGTGTCAACTTGTTAACTGTGCCACTTCAACTCAAACTAATTTCCTATAAGTAGTGCCAAGCTGCCATTTTTACACATTCTGGTAAAGAATTTATGCAGTGGTAGTAATATAACAATTGATTTTACAGTTATAAGCAGGCATTATTTTATGCAAACACTTGATAACTTCCAAGAATATTGATAAATCTTTTATATATTTATTTCAATTATTTATACATAGTGTTGGTCAACATCATTAAAAACCAACTTTGTCAAACAAAGACAAAAATATTAATGTATACATTTTGTAACAACGTTAAATATGAAAAGAAAATCTTCAATGAAAATCAGGAAATTTTGCAGCCATGGTAATGGATTGTAAAAACAAAAATATAACACTATAGATGTATATACAGTCAATTCATAACATATTTCAAACACTTGTTCAAATAAATAAATATGCTGATACATAAGACAATTAAAGTCTGTAAATATTTAATTCTATTTCATTAAACATTTGCTTTAAGTTATAAAATTATTTCAAATAAAAATCTCAAGTAAAATAAACGAAGATATTATAGTCAAAATAAGAAAATATATGTAAAAATATAATTACCTCTCTTTCTGAAATCGGATGGTTTGTACAATTTCTGGTTGTTTTTGTCGAATGTTCCAAAGATGGACACTATCATCCGCACAAACTGTTACTAAGGCCCCCTAAAAATATTTATCATTAAAAGAGATGAAAACTAAATTTTTAATTGGTAACAATTGAGTTAACATACCTCATTCACTAAAAATAAGATTTGAATAATAGCAGAATCAATATCGTGCTGGACACAAGCATCAACCCCTGGCCGACCAAATCTACAATATTCAAATTAAAGAAAAATAACTTTACTGTAATTTTAAAGATCTGTTAAAATTTGTAAATCAAAAGTAATGTTGAACTAAAATTATTATCTAAATGAGACTTTTAGCAGAAAAAAAAGGAAAATCTAGAACTTAAGCAATCATAGAGTTGTAATGTGAAGTCTTCTAAAGCCAAAAAAATTTCACAACTAGGAAACTTTTAGTCCAAATAAAACCATCAACATATGCTGTATGTACATTATTATTTTACACTTAACTCATGTTTTTAGTAGAATAGAGGCATTAGAAGCAATTTATAAAATATAAATGATGTATCTCACTGTAACATTTAGGAAGTTGGTCACAAAATGCATTTTAAACCAGCTAAAATATTGAAATTAAAATTATTTTATACAACAAATCATATGATAAACAATGATTTACTTGTTAAATCATCGCTAATTTACTTCATTACTAATTCAATGATTTACAATTAACTCATTTAGAAAATGATGCAATTTCACAAAGGATACAATCTCAGAGAGCCATTTTTTGTACCTATAGCTAAAATATGTTGAACTGCATCAAATGCTATGGCAGTTGGCTGGAATGGAAAACCATGGCGAACAGTCTGAAAAAATACAAATGGTTTAAATTTCAAACACAAATAAAAAAATAAAATACTAATAAAAAAGTAAAAATATCATTAGATATGCACTCAGATTAATGTAAAACAAACTTCTTTTAATTAAACAATAATAAATTTTCAAAGCTCTTATAGATATACTTTTTTTATAAACATAAAAAATTAGAAAGAAAATTATAAATGAAGGCAAAGAAAGCCACTTTCTATGATAGTTTTTCTACTTTTTGATAATCATAGTCTCAAATAATACTACTGAACTACGTATATACACAGAAGAATACTAATGCATGCATTTAAAAGAAAATTATTTTAAAAATAAAATCTCGACGTATATTTTATTTCAATCAAGATTCTTATCTTAAAATTTGAAGCATTATTTGGGCTTGCATACTTTTACGCTACACATGAAAAAGGTATTTGCAGATCATTTTTATCATGCTTTCATGAATTAAATATCCTTAAAATAAAAGTTACCAAATAATAAGTTGAAATTACCATAAAATTTAAAGTTTAGATTCCATAGTTTTTATTAGTTTATAAATCGTTGAGCCATTTAAAAATATCCCAATGCTGCATGAAACTAACTTTTACTAAAACAATAATTATAAAAACACAATCAAAGTGAAGTTAATAGAAGATGTACAAATCAGGGATGAGATTAGCCAAAAGGCAAAAAAGCTGAATTTCCATGATAGTAAATTTTATGCAAGCGCAACCCTTTAATAATAAATTCCAGACAGTTTAAGGTAATAAATAATTACATTGATACTTAGTGAAAATAAAAATTACCAATTGAAAAAAATAAAGCTGGAAATTATATTTTTCCTCAGTTCACATAAGAGACAATTATCACTTGAAAAACTATCTGGTTCAGCAAATTAAAACTACTGAGAATATACATTAATATTTCATTTCTTTTAATAAATACTGTTATGTGATTTATAGCAAATATATCAGTAATATTACTTTTTAAATTATATTGGAAAAAAAAAACTTTAACAATGGACCGAATTATTATGTTCAGATTATAGTCTAATCTAACTAGAGCCCTCTGAAACATATCAATAACAGCGAAGTATATAGTAACTCCTTAACATACAAAAATTACATGACAATCAGCAACTGTTTAGATAATTGTTTTTTATTTGATAAGAATTTTGCAATTTATAGCATAAATAACAGCAATTATAAATAAAATTTTGATGATGAGTTATTTAACTCTTTTTCCAAAAAAAAATAAATAAAAATAAATTAAATCCCTTTTTACGTGATTGCTTTTGTTTGCTATATTTAGTCGTTAGTCCATCTTCAAACATCTTGTGACAAATCCTATTTTTTCTTCTTTGCAAGCACAGAATGTAAGTTTTGAATATATTTTCTTCCAGTTTCTCTGATGTTGTAACACTTACATATACTAATAATCGTCGTTAGAAAAACAGTCACCTTTACAGTAACAAAATTTTTTTTAAAATTACTTCTTACAAAAATCGCGATAGTTGATCTTAAAATTGCGTGAATATGAATAACAATTATGGATTTTGAAATCACATGAATATGAAACTAGATAAACGGTTTTGAAAATGAGAAAATACAAACTGGGACATAGAATTTTTAAAACGCGCAAATACAAATCAAGATTCATAATTTTTAGATAGCGTAAATACGAATCATGATGCGTAAGTTTTAGATTGCATAAATAAGAATTATGAAGCATAATTTTTAGAGTGCATGAATGGTTTGATATTATAAACTGCATGAGCAAATCAAGACATTGAATTTGAAACTTGCGTGAATACGAATCGCTACATACGTTTTTAAAAAGGCGTAAATACGAATAACAATATCGGATTTTTAAATCTCGTAAATAAGAATCGCAACGTACAATATTCAAATCGTGTGAATAAGAATCGCAGCACGCAAATATGAAAAGCTATGTTTGATATTAAAATCGTGTGAATAAGAATCGAGATATTAGCAGATTCCAGGCTTGGGACCTCTAAAAGGCTTGTCAGAAGCAGTGTCGTTTGAACTATAAAAATCAAATTTATCTGGAGGGCGGGTAAAAAATTCGGAAAATCTTATCTGCTGTGTGTCAAAGGGGAGAACATAGCTAAAATAAGTAAAAATAGGAAAGGATTGGTAGCTATGTGGTTTGAATTTTCTGTTTCTCTTTGAAAATCAGTGAATCTGAAAAAACGGAATACTTATAGAAAAAAGTGAAATTTTTAGAAAATCTGAATTTTTGATTAAAAAAAAAGCTGAAATTCAAGAGATAAAAGTGAAAAAAGCGGGAAAATCTCATCCCTGACAAATTCTAATAACTGAAGTACATAAAATTTGAGATTTTTTACCTTAATAATTTTCAGAAGAAACTTTTTTAAACTAGTGCATTAACTAGGTATTAATTAATTAACTATGTATGCATTAACAAGATTATTAATTATGCATTAACTAGGTATTTTATAAAATTGTGAATTAAGAAATTGCAAATAACATTTCCCCGACTTTTTTTGTTAATTTTTAATACTAAATTCAAATGCTCAAACTAATAACAGATTATTTCATAGTCAGTTGATTATTTCATTATCATTCATTGAATATAAACTTTTTATATTTCTGCAGACATTTGCTCTTAACTTAATAAGCACATTGGCATGCATCAGAAGTTTCTTTTCAGAGATAGAAAATTTGTAATCATTATAATAAGAGTATTCAGTGCCACATTCTACAACAAATTATCGGTGTGCAGTTATATAATAAATTTGAATCATTTTGCTATGTTCAGTCAAAACTATTAACCTGCCAGTAAATGAATTTAAAAACTTTATCACAATATATTATTAAAAAAGTGATAAAAGAATTATAATATTTCACATTAATTTTTGTGCGTAACAACAAAATTTTGATTACCAGATCATGTTAATGATTGAAATAATTATAGTTAGTTTTAAAGCTGCTATGACTGTTCTTCATAAAATAGGCTTAGAGCTAAAACTTAAACAGTTTGTTAGTATTAAAAATAAATGAACTAACTACTTAATATTTTTTTTATAGGATGCTGCAATCACTGAACTAGGAATTATTGTATGACTTTTACAATGTTTAAAATACATACATTACAATTAAAAAGCTTCAATACCATTTTCTCCTAAAATTGTTTATAATAAAACCATAAATATTCTATTTAGCTATAAATATAAGCAGAGGATGTGCAAAATAACTGAGTTATAGGTCATTCTCTGCTAATGGGCTATTTTCAAGTAGTGACAACAAGAAAAAAAAATAATTGCCAGAAATTTCTAATTTTTCATAATGAGATACAGGAGGAGGCACAAAACAAGAAAAACATAGTAATCATGTTTAATATAAAAAAAATACTAAATTAGTAAGTTTTTATTAAAGTGGAAAAATGATATACTAATATGGCGATGGAATAAACATTTTATAACATATTAGTTACAAACATGTTTAAAGTAATAATTTTAATGAATATATTAAGTACAGGTTAGTCCTTGCTTCTTTCAGAAAATAACTAAGTCAAATCAAAAAACAAAAACTACCTTTTTTAACTAGTCTTTAAAAACATTAGGAACAAACCCTCAAAATGTATCCTTATCACACAGTGAGGGAATGAAATTTGCTTTTGAAGTTAATACTCATAAATTTAAAATAGCAATATATATTCTTAAACTATCCAATAAGAGAAAACTATTAATACATTTTCAGAAAATAAATAAACTTCATAAATTACAAAAATGCAATTCTCTATAAGAGAATAAACGAGGGAATTTGAAAATAAGCATTATTTGCATCTGAAATTTATTCTCATAAATGAGGTTAAATAACAATATATTGTCTTTCACTATCCTATTCAATGCAATGTTTGTTTTGCAGTTTTATCAGAACATGTGCAAAATTTTTACCCAAAAAATAATGTCATCAATCTGAATCATGCGCTATGATTAAGGGAATGATATGAATAAAAAGTATAAAACGTTTTTGCTAAATAAAAACACTCATTTAAAGACCAAAAAATTTATGTAATATATGGAAATAACATTACAAGTGTAAATTTTAAAAGATAAAAGTGTAACAAAAAAAGTATCAGATAATGTAAGAAAGATACTTTCAAACTTTGAACAGATAATTTTCTAATTTTTCTATAGAAAAAAAAAACTAAAATACTCTCCATTTCTATATTTTAGCCTATTAGCAGAGAATTATCCTTATGAGAAAAAATTAAGCATTGAATATCTAAAGTCTATTAATTATATTAAATCTATAAGTGTAGAGTCCACAAAGAAAATTATACAGAAATTTCCCTGCCATGTACTATTTCCTCATTGAATAATACGGTGAAAAACAGGTTTTGCATGTAGAAAATCTGAAACTTACAATTCTAAAATTGCCTGGACTATTGCAAAGAAGATTAACCAGTAAACAACTATACCATAAGATAAGCAAATCAAGTATATATAAATGAATACTTTAAGCTTATGATATCGTACACGATTTTACATTGTGGCCTAACTACCACAATACCAAATCACTAGTATATAAGACATGTTAACTTGATTCTATCTTGAAGTACCTTTTGATAGATGAAGATTGACATAGTCGTTTTCCCCCCACATTGGTGACCCGGACATGATATGAACTTGTCATTGATGAATGGTCTACACTAAACAGTTGATTTGCTTAAAAATATACTGCTCAAAGAAAAAAAAATCCAGTGAAGTAAAAAAAGTCTCCTGGCCAATAAACAAAAAAATTAAGAAGAAAAAAAAATGAGCGAAATGCTATAAACAAAAAATGAAAGGTAAAAAATGAAGAAAATATAATGAGCAAAAATTGATATAAATAAATAAACAGCATGAATCAGCTAGTGTAATCTGTTCATCGAATTCTATCATAGATAAAATTCGGGAAGGGGAGTAATGTGGCGTAACTACCACTATAAATATTGAATACCAAATCACTAGTATATAAGACATGTTAACTTGATGTTATCTTGAGGTACCTTTTGATAGATGAAGGATGACATAGTCAATAATTAAATCCCCTCAATATTTTCTATTATTATTTAATATTTTTTCACTACTTTGAATATATAAATATATTTTTTATTTATTTATTTATTTATTTTTTTTTTTGTTTTCAGGTGGCTAAAACTTTACAATTAAGATGCATTAAAAACATTATTAATGAAGCGAATGCTGGTAATAGCTCAATGTTAAAACAACTTCAGTATAGAGAATACTAGGCAATGACTATTTCAAAAAAAAAAAAAAAAAGAGGTCAAGTAGAAAAATTTAAAACACGAAAATAAATTCAAGAAAATGAATTAATAAAATAAAATGAAATAATTGGTAAAAATTATCACAATCTCGAAGCCTCAAAATGCTTTTAAACGCAACGTATTATCAGAAGGAAAAAAACTTCCGATTATGCAGATTCTGAAATCAGAAAAATGTAGATATATATTTACTACCAACAAAACAAACGGAATAATCTCCCATAGGGATATAACTTAGAAATGAAAGACTAGTAAGGAATAGTTAATAACAGCAGGAATTTCTCAGTATTGAGCATTCAATAAAAAAAATTTTAAGCCTTTTAGTAACATTGAATCCTTCTTCCCCTACTTGCAAATAATTTATACTTGTGAAATAATATTAGCAGTTAATTAGTTAGCAGTTTACAAATTAATCACTTTATATGGCATAAAATCATTTTATTAAAATAAATTTAAAAATTGCTCACTTTTTAACTTAAAGAGAACTACATTAAAACAAACTTGTAAAGAAATTCCTGATTATTGTTCAATTTTACTAAACAACGGTTGCGTCATATAAATTTAGAAAAGCTCATTCTGAAATATAAAGAGTAAAAAAAAAAAATCTCAAATTTCTTTATATAGGAGAGAATCACATGATAGTGAAGCATGAAAGTATGTGACATAATTTCTCCCTTACACCTTTAATCAAGACATTTGCTTAATCTTTAGGTTTTTTTCTCATGAAATATAACAGAATCAAAAAAAATTATATGTCACAAATACTCGAAACACACAAATTGCTTGAATTATCAAAAATTACTTTACAATATAACTCCTAACAAATACTAATATCAGTGTTAATAAACAATTTAAATACTAATAACAGTGTTAATGATAAACAATCTAAATAAACTTGATAGATCTAAAATATAATTTAATAGAAAAGCACAGTTGTTTATCACTGAATATAAATCTGAAAATAACTATAAATAAGGATAAAACTATTTCATTGTAAAACAATTGGCAACTACAAATAAAGTTCACACACAATAAGGAAAAGAACAAATAATCGTTGGTTTATTGAATAAGAAAAAAGAGGAATGTATTACCTTCAGAATTCGAAATAGTTCAGGTTGCAAATTTTCATCAGGGAAATATTCTGATCTTTGACTGACAGAAGATCTCAAACCATCAAGAACACCTTTAAAAAACCCGCTCGACCTCTTAATATCAGGTCTAGGCATATTGATAATGATATATATTTACATGTTTACATGATTACTTCCATTGAAAATGCGTGGATGTGTTAAGCTTCAGCATCAAAAATACAAAATTCCAAGTAAGCACCATAGACAACCTCCTTCTATTTACAGTCTGTCATATGCCGAAAACCGAAACAAGAATAAATGCCATTGCCAGATATAATTTTCAAAAAATACGTGCTACGTTTGCACGTTCTGCTAAAAATTAAAAAACTTATTTGCAACAAGATAAAATAAATATCCACAATTATAATAGCCTAAATAAATTATAATTAATTAGCACCTCACTATTTTACATTTACAATATTTTTACACAGTTCTCGTCAAAAATAATCGAAAGATGTGTGTCAACCTTTTAACCAATCACAGATCACAAAGTTGTTGGAGAGATGTTGAGACTGGCACGATTCACGCAATGCTAAAATACAGAGCGGTCAGTACAGAACTAATAAAAAATGAAAATGAGCAAAAGCACTATTTCGCGGGAAAAGTTTTGACAAGGCGAAAAACTACCTCATCCTATCTATAGGTAACTTTTTTTTTTCTTTTTGCTCAGCCTACTTATTTTTTTTAATTTTCATTCAATCGATTCCCTGCGTGCGCAACATGTGTATTGCAGTAGCATAGCAATTTCTGGCAAAGACTGGGCATAGCAGCAATAGCTGGGCTCTCGGGGCAAGCATACAAAGTGGGACCTCCTCAGTCTCAAAAAATCCATTGCTTTTAATATGTAATGAATTATAGTTTTAACTAGAAACTGGTAAAAAATATCATTTTAGTTTTGTATATTGTTGTTCTGTTCCACCTTTTTAAGTTTAAAAATTTGATGAAAAAAAATTTCGAATTAAATTTAGAAAAATGTAAGTAAGAATAAAAAATTAAAATATATTTAATTTTTATAACTTTTTTTTTAAATATTTGTATACTTTTAAAGCCCTAATACACGGGGAATGACCGGAGCAGTGCTCCCTGTACCCCAATGGTAGCTACACCTTTGGTCGTGTAATGTCATTCTGACGAAATTTATCATTGTAATTCTGTATCACCTGTTAAAAGAGCTGGTTTGATAAATGCTTGTATAATTTTATTCAATGTTCTTTGGGGAAAATTTTAAATCAATTGAAAAAATTCTTCGAAGATAGAGAAGCAGTGAAAAGGCAAAATGGACTCACCCTTCGAAACTTTATTCACAAATAGCACCAGAATAGACAATTTGTGATCGTTACGTATATGTGTTTTAAAGGGCACGTTAATTTTACTAGCGTATCAAAAAAGATAAAAAAGAAAAATACTGCAACACCTCTTACAAACATATAAATTTCAACGTGCGCTATTTCGGATACTTTTTTTAATGTTAAACTTGTATTATCTTCAAACGTGGATATTTTGAATGATTTAAACAACCGTTATTTCTTAATAGAATTATGATTCCAAGAAAATAAGTAAATAAATCAAAGAACAAATAAAGCATTCCCGCAACAGCCCGTTGTGAGACGGGGAGGTTAACGCTCCACAATGTCGTGACCAACGATATGACGACTACAGCAATTTGCATAAGCAGCAGTCTTATTTTCCCAGGCAACCTTGTCCGAGCGTACGGTCAAAGGTTGGGTGGGCTTCAAGGCGCCATTGAGGATCGAACCTCAGTCCTTAGACCACTGAGTCATATTGACTCGTTCCATGAAAAAACCCGGCTAAATTGTAGGATGACATGAACTCCAGAATAGTGAATCAATTGGAAGATACGTGGGAATCAAATAAAATAAAAGAGGAGCCAGAAAATAACGACTTACAGAGAGCCCATGGCAGAGCTCTGTACTTTTGGAAACATTTGGGGACCATTCTCACTGCCACTGATTTTTTATTACTTCAAAAAAATTGACGCATAGCATCATAAAAAAATTTAAGTCAAGAAATTTTGTTCTTGAGCAATTAAAAATGTTAAATTATTTCGGCTAAAAGCTAATTTTTATTATTTTAATGTCCAAAAACAAAAAAGCACCCTGTCAGTTTTTTATGCTAAAAATATAGTAGAATTATGAGGAAAAAAAATTTAAGATTTTAAAGTTGTGATTTACCTGAAAAAAAATTCTTGAAATTTGCAAAAATATTTCCCTAAAAAATTATTCTAATGAATGTTTTTAAATACTTAGATACATATCCAAGCTTTAAATAATTTATAAGCGTAGTTCTCACTCTTTTCTTTCTAATGATATTAAAAAAAGAAAAAATGTAGTTAGTTTAGGAATAAAAAAATTTGTACACCTTAAAAACACGTAAGTTATTCTTTCTAGTGACGCATTTAGTTAAATTAAGCCAAATTTCAAAATATCCCCCTCATCTTAGTTTTGTTCCATAAAATCTGAAAAAATTATTTTAGTTTTTTTTCAGCATTTTTTAGGGAAATATTTTCACTGAAAAATTTTACGAATATCTGCAACATGACTGCAATAGTAATTGGTTCATTTCACACGGAATAAGTCAATTATAATGTTATTAAGTTACAAAAAAATAATAATGTAATTCCTTATTATTAAATTATGTATTTATTTTACCATCAAAATAATTCCGGTAAAACAGTTTACAGCATTGATTTTTCAGTAAGCTTGTCTTTCGCCTAAGTCAGTGTTTCGTAAACTTTGCCCCAAAACTTCACTCACTTAATTCAAAACTAAGTCACTCTTGAATCGCAAAAATATATAATTTAGCTCATGATAAACAATTTAACGGCCACTGGCTTCCTTAAGCGGACAATCTACTCTGTCCTAAATGTCCGCTTTACGTTCGTTCACTTTATATTAATATTTGAATGCGAAGTTAACATTTAGTTTCTTTAAAAAAAAAATAATAACGTGGGAGGTAGTTAAAAGATATATCCACTTGGTGTGAACAAAAACACACTGCCCTTTTTTTCGTACTGGTGCTTTTTGTAAATCTAAACTCCCTTTTGTTATGCGTTAAAAGCCTGAAAAAAAACACCAATTTGAAAAAAAAGTGGCATGACATATTTGTTTTATACCAAATGGATATTTCTCTCTTTTACCTACCCTTTAAGATTTAAGAAAGCATTAGACTTTGACTTCAGCTCCAAAAATAAAGATTTGTATCGATAATTTATTATGATCGACAGAACAAACTTATTTCAACAAAATAAATCCCAATAATAAAACATTTGCGTTATAATTTTTTTTTTGTTAGAAGGAAACTTTTTTAAAAGGATGTTAGAACAAATGTGTTAAAAGCAGATTCCCCACCACTTTCATTTACAAAGGGACTTTTTTATCACTTCAAAATGGAGCGTGTTATGGGCAGAATTTTCCGATTGATTAAAATATTTTAAATTTTTTTCTCTTTTCTGATTATAAGTTCTATTTTCTGACGACCGAATAAAAATTCAGTGATAGATAGCTTCCGAATTACGTAAAATGAAAAACATTAAAAAAATGCATATTTTGAAAATTTAAGGTGATCTTATTTTTTGGCAACTTAAAGGCAATGTAAAATTTAAAGACAATTAATACTTTGCATATGTTATTAAATACTTTATAAATCTACTTTTATTTTATTACAGACATTTCATATCAGTTGATTAATTACGTAATACACAAAACGGTTTTTAAAAATTTGTGTGTGTCCAACATCATTACTTATCTCTTATAAATTGTTATATCAAATTAGCAGGAAAGCTGCCGGTAAGTTTAATTGTTTTAACAATGTATAATGCGCAAAAAAAAAAAAAAAAAAAGAAACAGACCACCCTAAATAACTTTTGATCTAAATGATCGCATTTTCACATTGACTTAATCTCACACTCACGAGGGTCTGATCTCAAACATGCTAACAAATTAGTCCAGACTATATTTAAGTTACGAAAGACACAAAACGTACTTTCTCTAAATAAATATGCATTTTTAAGGATAGTTTCAGATTTCAGATCCCGTAATCTGGAAAATATGGTCCCAATAGTTTGATCAGGAGAGGGGTCCAGTGTTTGACCTCTTTAATATTAATTTTACTTTTTGCATATTTAGCCATAACTCGATTTTTTTGAAAGCAATTTAAAACGTTTTTGCACTCAATTATAAAATTCATTTGTCCAAAGATAATTCTATGCAAAAAAATAAATTTTAGTAAGTATTTGTTGTTTTTTACCATTTATTTAACAGTTATAAAAAAATATTGAATTGTAGAGTATATTATTTGTTCATCTTTTCAAATATTGTAATTTTACATGGCAAACTGCAAAATTTGAGTGAAATTGAATGAATTAAATGTTAAAAATGCAACATTTTTAAGATCCGATCATTAGATCAAAAGTTATTCAGGATGGTTCATTTTATACACACTGTACGTAATTATTTTAAAACTTTAAGGTATTTGAAAATTTTCGATAACCTTACGAAAGTTTGAAATTTAATGACTATTTACGAAATAGATTTGAACATTTAGATTGAATTAGCACATTGCTTATGCTACATTTGTGTTTTAATGTTAAAATATGTCAACAAAAACAAATACAAAAATAACAATTTTTATTTTGTGTTTACAAAGATATTAAGTAAGCTATGGTAATGTCAACACATGAAAGTATATTTTTGATTTTCTAGTCATCAAGGCTTTCTAAATACTTATTTATTTGCATTTCCTTCAGTAGGAGCAGTTAATTCATCATCCAAGATATGAAGAAACAGAGTCCAATACAGTAAATTTAATATACCGAATGATACAGGAAATAATACACGAGCATAGCTATCAACTTTACTCGCAATGTGGCGATTTCTATATGGACTTTTTTCCAAAGATAGACCCCTTCCTAGAGGAAAGGGCCTTCGCCTTATCGAAAGCTTGGCTCCTTGCATAAGCTCTTCCAATTGTTTCTGTTGTTCCAGAAGTTGTTTGTCCCTTGAAAAAGAATTGGTGGTTTTTTCATCTGGCTCCTTAAATCTTACACTGCTGAATCCTGAACTAGGTTGAGATGTTGTTGGAGAGTCCTGAAAAGGTACAAAAACCTAGTATTAGTATTTTGAAAAGGTATAACACTCAAAGACCATATCTCCACGAAGAAAGTTTGCTGTAGAAGACAATAAATGGAAGTTATATTTCTTGACGTGTCAGCCAGGTGGCCGAGCGGTTATCGTGCCTGACTACGAAGCCAATGGTTGCAGGTTCGAATCCCGCTTTTAGCTTGGATGTTTCTCTTAGTGTATTGTCCTCTGTTGTGTGACCCACCCTATGAACGGACATCTGTGGCGTGGGTAATGCTGCTCGACTCCGTGATTTAGGCTCACAGGTGCTCTGAGGCCAACGTTAAAGAGCAACACTTTCAGCATCTTCCGTGGTAAGGAATGAGATTTCAGTGCCTGCCATTAAAAAAATATCTATATGTATTTCCTGGTCTTAGTCGGTTATACGATTGTTTTTCACAATGTTAAAATTTCTGTTTCAACGGATAGGCGTATAATAAATGTATGGATAATCCTTCTTTCAACTGAATGATAATTTAAGCATCCAGTTTTATTGTTTTCAGGACTACATCCTAAAAATAATAAATACAAACAAGAAAAAATAAAACTTTGGCAAGTATTTGCTCCCATGCAATTAAAGTATTTAAAAGTAATCTTTCGGGTTTTTTCGTCTTAGCGTTGATAAGAGCAACCACATCAGTGAAAAAGACATATTTTATAACTAAAAATTTATTAAAATTTTCGTGATAAATTGCTTTTTTTAAAGAATTTTTGACACGAGACGTTATTCTTACGTAACTTGTATCTGAAATTTTTATAATCTGGTCAGATAATAGGCCCTTTATATTATGTATTTGGTCTAATAAGGCATAAATGGGTTTCCCCATAAAAATATTTGTGCAAAAATTGGCGTAAGCTGTAAAAATGAATTTAATTCGCTTACATCATAAGGAATGCAGCTTACAACTAATAATTATTTGATTTTAAAATTAAACTCAACTTCTTAAATTATAACATCGTATTCTTATTTGCACAAACAAGAACGGTAAATTAATGAAATTATAATAATTTATTTTAAAAGATTTGAACTCATTTCCTTCTTGATGTTTTTTGTCGTAAAAAAGAGATCAAAAAGATTTTATTAAATTATAATTAGAAAAAAATTATGTATATTCTATGATACAACGCTTAGAAATCATTCATATATTTAAAATAATTTTCTGAACTGAAAAAAAATTTAATTAATTCTATATATAATAGAAATATGTAAAAGTGTAATTTAGAGAATAAATAACCTTCAAGTGTTTTAATCAAATCAGTTCAATAGATTAAAAAATTTTAAGAAAAATTACCGTAGACTCTGCAGTAGTTCCATCAGGGTTCTCCTTTTTCTTTTTTTCTCTGTCCATCTCAACGAGTGTCTTGAATTTTTTTTTGTATTCTCTCCTTTTCAAACTGTTCTAAAGTAAATATTTCATATATACTTTGACTAAAAATATTCCAGTTCTTTTGGGACATCTTGAGAAAGGAGATAGGACGTAGGATGAGATGGGATAGGAGATAGGACATCTTGAGAAGAAGAAAAGGACTTCATGCTGCAGATGTGGTTCGTATTATGGACTGCGAGGATTATTTGAGAAAATATTGTTTCCATATTGTTGAAATTAATTTAGGGATTTTTTAAATATTAAATTAGATAATTTTTTTTTGAAAGTAACATTAAGAATAGTTCAAAGAAGAACACCATAGTGAAATTTTCAAGAATCCCATTCAAATGGGCTAAGAAATAATTGCTTAATCTCATTTTAATGATTTGGCGACCAATTTGACAGACATGACGTTTCTCAGCTTTGGAAGCACCTTTTAGAATGAAGTAAAACTAAAAAAAAAAAAATTCTGCTATTTTAGTCATATTGGTGTTTTTGATACTAACACGTGCTTTTCTCCCTGATAGTTACAAATAACGTTTTCTCAAAACGTTTCATACTCACGAGTTTGATAACAGCTTCAATTTTCATCCGGCTCGTAGAAAACTGTGACGTCATTTAAACTCCTTATGGTTTCAGTTGCATGAATGAATTTTTTTTCGTTGCTCTGTTTATAATTTTTGATCAATTGTATACTAAATCAAAACAATTTTTCCTTTGCTACGCTATAATTTGGTTAACAATATTACTCGATTCAAAAATCTACATGCAACGGAATCCGCATAAATTAGATACCTACTGCTAAATTTTGAACTAAAACAGATTAAAATTGGAGCAATCCAGTCTGTGCTTAACACGTTCACGCCGGGTGTTGCCCCTGAAAGCGGGACGGAAAAGAGAAAATACTGGTAGAAGAACTATTTCAATATTAGATAATATTCGGGAGGAGTTAATCTATTCTCAACAATAACAATTCACTGTAAGGAAATTTATTACGGCGAAGAAGCAATTCAATATAAAAATTGCATCCGTTAAAAACAGTTGGTAGTTATGGATTTTTATTATACCCGGAAAAAAACTAAAAAATGAAATTTATTTGTTACTAGTTTTTACTCCGGTGCGCCGCCCGATGAGACAATCTAGCGTGACCCACCGGTGGGTCACCCCGGCGTGAACGTGTTAAGCGAAAAGGGCTTGCATTATCGTTTAGTTTCACAAAATTTCTGTTATTATAGGCGCCGCAATTATGTTCTTATATGAATTAGAAATAAAATAATATAGGAAAAAATTATTAAAATATGAAATGGTAACTAGAATATGAACTTCTTTTCTAATATAAGATGAATTTTTTTTTCCAAAAATAAAAAAATCGCAAATATTTTTTCAACATTTTAAATAAATATCTTTTCTTTTCTGTCTATGACTTTTAAATATTTTTAGCTATAGTAGTCACGTATATATTAATAGGAACAACACAGTAAAATTTTCAAAAAATGAAAAAAAAATTATTGAATTTTTTGATAGTTTATCCTTTTAAGATTATTTTACCAAAATATTGAATCACTTTTCGCAAAAATTTGAAAGTTATAGCATAATATGTCAAGCACGTTGCGCGATGCCGGACGCGCTGCATGAACAAGTGAACTTGTGCGCTCAGTTGATTAATGTATTTCACTCCCATTAAAACATTTTAACGAAACTCTATGAATTTATTTTTATTCAAATAAATTGTTTAACACGTTCACGCCGGGGTGACCCATCGGTGGGTCACGCTAGATTGTCTCATCTTGGCAGCGCACCGGAGTAAAAACTGGTAACAATAAATTTCATTTTTTAGTTTTTTTCCGGGAATAATAAAAATCCATAACTACCAATGTTTTTAACGGATGCAATTTTTATACTGAATTGCTTCTTCGCCGTGATAAATTTCCTTACAGTGAATTGTTATTGTGGAGAATAGATTAACTCCTCCCGAATATTATCTAATATTGAAATAGTTCTTCTACCAGTATTTTCTCTTTTCCCGTACCAGTATTTTCACTTTTCCCGGCGTGAACGTGTTAACCCTTTCGCGCCGACTGTCACAAATACGTGACAGAAAAAAACTGTATCAATCAGGGTAAAAAGATAAAACTGGTAATCAAAGTATTTCTTTAGCAGTTTATTTGTGGGCGGAGTTATAATTGTTTGATTTATTTAATTCACCATTATTATGTTCAAAATAAAACTATTTAGTTATACTTTGAATTAACATTGATTATTTATATGATTAAACTAACAATAATTAAAGTAAAAGCAAAGTAAGTCTGTACAATTAGCAACGACTACTTTTAAGTTACCGTTTTTTATTTAATTACAACTTGATTCAGATTTTGCACGAATGCTTTTCTGAATCACCCGTCCCCAAAGGGTTAAATTATGTAAGAAAAAGAGTTAATGGTACTTTCAATATAAATAGTTGAATTTGCAACTTATTTATTACAATAATTCTTAATGATGGCTGCAAAGACTTTTTGACAGTTTTTGAACAATTAAAAATAAATGTAGGGCCAGCAGCCAGAGAATATGTTCAAATTGCAACTGTTAATCTTAAGCCATGTATTTCAAATTTCGACAGAATGTTTACAATAAAAATAGTTTTCATTGCATCGAGGGATTTTTTGACTGATTTTGAATGCAAAATCCATGAAAATGAATTTAACTTATTTAGTGTCATTCTTGGAATTTTTTTCCAAGACACAGCCATTTTAGGAAAACAAAAAAGATTTTTTTCAAAACTCCTACGTGCAAGGAAAATTTCATACAGTTTTAAAAAAATCGAAACGGAATCAAATTTGCTTGATTTTTTAAACTTATGAGTGCAGCAATTTATGGATATTTTAAATAATAAGTTAATAAACATTGTATTATCTAAACATTATTTTTTTTTAATTTTTGTGTTTGTAACATGATAAAATGAAGATCAAAATGTGTACAAGAAGATAAAAAAAAAATGTTTTAAGTTTATCACAACATATTCATTAAAAATTTCTCCGTTTTCACACGTTTTAACTGTGTTGTTTCACATTAATTTCTCCAGAAGCAGATAAATCATCATCATTGACCTGAGTCCTGATATATCAGGGTGGTTATGTACCCTTAGTAAGAAAAATTATGCAAAACTTCTGTCATTTTATTTACTACGACATTAATAACAATAGTTATAAAAAGAGTTTCTTTAAGGAGTTTTTCACTGTGGTGTTCTCCATAAAACTTAGGAAAGTCCCTTTTGAAAGGGCCCAGAATATTAAAATGGCTTTATGGATTTAATATGAAATTATAAATTACCGTAGCTTCCTCCTTCTTCTTTTTTTCTCTGTCCAACTCTAGTTGTTTCTTGATTTGCTGTTTTTCATAATTATCAATATAGTTTACAAAGGCATATTCCACTAATGCAGCAAATACAAACGTAAAGCACATAATAACAAACCAATCGATTGCTGTTGCAGATCCAACTTTTTCTCTTGCTCGACCACCGAAACCCATAGTCACTATTGTTAGTACTGTTGTTGCACCTTGGGACACAAATGTATCAGTTAGTTTTATAAAGCTGTTAATCGTTTAAAAAACTTCATAAGTTGATTAAATAAACATAATATCTCCTTAACTGAGGTACAGACTATTAAGGCTAATAATCATGAAATCGCACCCTCCAACAGCTACGGAATTTTTGTAGTTTTAGAAAACATTTTTCCTAATTGTAGCAAAGGTATCACCCGAAAACAGCTTTTTTTTCTGCCGCATGATATATGTTAACAGATCTCAGATGCATTCGTATCACTGACTTCAAATCAGCTATCAGGTTCCTTTGGCAAGTTTGTATTCGGATTATTAATGTAGTCCAAACCAGGATTTTTTTAAAATTCCTTCGAGTGACTACAAGTGTCCTCACTTCTTTGGTACGTAAGACGTAGTCGGAGGAAGGTGATAATATATTTCAGTTCATGATGTAATAAGCTAAGGTTATTTTATTTTTTGTCTCAATTTTATATTCAATGGAGAAGACAAGTGTATACATACATAACCTGCACGTTCTTTATAAATTTGTACATTCAGTCAAAAAATGAACTAAAAATACATTTTTGAAAAAAAAAAATCAATAGCTTTGTATAAAATTAATTTAAGATTCGAAATCCCCCACTCAAGTTAGATAAGATCAACTATTTGCATATATGTAGCAAAAAATTTGTTCTCTAGTGTATTTTAATGAATTAAAATGTAAAGAATTTTGCTCATTTTTACTTCAATTCTTTGAAATTTTCCGGAAAATTTTGTTTTTGTATATAAAGTTATGGCATAACCTATAATTTTTTTAGTTAATTCTTGAATTTTTAAATTTATTTTACCTCTCGCTACATATGATAAAATTAAACCTAGATACAAATACATGATAACTCTATAGTGGTGTCGTTAAGATCTTGCAAAATAAAATGTAAAAATATTTCTGCTAACAATTGATTTTTCAAATTTCATTTCCCTGCCACTTGAGAAAATTATTCTTGGGATGAGCATGTGTATGCAACTTATAAATAATTTTAACTGATGTATGAAATATCAAGTAGACAAAAAATTGTCATGATCATTTGTTCTGATAGAAGTCCTGTGAAAATTTGGCTTTTTCTAAATATTTTTGCCTTCATCCACTACTAAAGGAAATATTTTTCAGAAACCTCAAATATTGAAGGGTACGCATGAAATAAACACATTTTGTCGTAGAACATCGAGTTAGACATGAAAAGCGCATTCGTTTGAGGGTGCTTTCTCGTATGATTGAATTTTTACGGTCATTTTTTCTCATTTCTAAGAGGTTTCTTAACACTTGATATAAAAGTTTTCAACAAATCAGTTCAAATTGGAGGTGTAGTAAATATACTACGCAAAGTTGTAGTAAGTATACCACACTGGTTCAAGTTACAGAGATGTCAACTGCTCCGGATTTGACAAAATATTTTAAAAAACAGTAGAGAGGTATAAACTAATATTAGTAGATTTTCCGGTTAATTTTTTCAACTTTTTTTAAAATCTCAGCATGGCTTAACTGTATTCAAGTGGCGTATCATAAAAGCATTTGAATTATTTATTTAGAAGAAGTGTTCAGTAGAAACCCTATAAATCGAATTTATTAAATCGTGAATCATACATAAAATAATGCCGCTCCAAAGTAGGTATCTGTATTCCGGAGTAAGTTGGCATTGCTATGATTATCAAACTAAAGATCCAATAAATGTATTCGCCGGAAAGAGAATTATTTTTTGCTACCAGCACACTGAAAGAAGGCGAGAGCAATAATTTCTAATTACAATTAATTGTTATTTTTGGTTTAATAAGTTTGATTTAGTAGAGTTTAATCCACTACTACTTCTAAACAATGCGTAGGCTTATATAATTCACCACTTTATAATACTTATTACATGCTTCACATTTTTAAAAGTAAACAAATATTGTCAACTATTTGCAAAATTTACTTAAAAATTATTTACCGTTTTTTAAATTATTTTGGCTTGTCCAGAGCTGATGGCATCTCTGTAATAACATAAATAATACCAAATAACGTTAACTTGCGAACTTGTTTGCTCCAATATTGCTTGATAGGTCAGCTCTGATAGTATAGGAGCCTTATTTAAGACCAAGCCTGCACGATAGTGCTGGTTATTTATGAACCCAATGTGTGCATAGTGGTAATGTACTCATTTAACAACAAGTTTAAATGAGTAAAAATTTTCTTCTCTAAAATATAAAATTTTAATATTAAGAATCGCCATTTGAAATGTAAAATTGGATCCTAAATTTAATAATGTAATTTAACGAGCATGGATTATCTTTAATTTCTTAAATTAATGTTCATAACAGGATGACAGTCCTAGCCTTTTTTACGTTTTGAACTATTTATACAAGAAAAAATAAGTATTTTCAATTCGTATCAGGTCATAAAATGTTAATCTATTGCTATTCAAGCCCTTTTACTGGTTAAAAAAACGGATGATGAAATATAAAGTATTTAATGACATAAGAATCAAAATCAGCTACACTACTCCAATGACAAACGGTACTAAGCGCAAAAGTTGGCCGTTTAATAGTCCTTCTCAATATTGCACGATGATTTTGTTTTTTTTTTACAATTTAAGGGGAAATCCCCTTACCTCTTCTTTGCAATAACTGATCGTGTTTCAGCACTTTTCACCTCTCTAGCACAAAAAAAGAAGAAAGATTATTATAATTATTTTTCCCCTTTTCCCCAGATCAAGTCAATGGCTATAAAATTATAGAAAATTGATAAAACTAGGAGGGGGCATTCTCAGAAAACGGTGGGTGAGGGATCATGTTCGGATTCAAGAGGTTATTTTATATAAAAATCAGTAAAGATGGTGACAGGACTCTTTCTCTTTTACCGTGAAGTGTAATTCAAATGCAATCTTTAAAACACACCTAATCATTAAATGGTTTTGCATTTAATTTCTGGCGCAATTTTTAAGTATAACAAAAAACTGTTTTTAATTCTTATTTCCAGATTAGAGAGAAAAATATACAACAAATAGCATAGAAATGGCTGCTGTAGGTATAATGACTTACCTACAGCTACTCTACCAGCAGCATCACTTCTATTAATCCAGAAAGATACCCACGAAGCTCCAACTATCATAGCGCACGGTGCGTAAATCTGTAAGATAAAATAACCTTTCCTCCTTGCTATTATAAAGTGAACAACTAATACAGTTCGCTGGTCCTCTCTATCTAAAAAATAACAAAAATGCATTTTCAGTGAATAAAATTTTTTTAGGTTTTAATTTTAACATGCGTACTTGCTACAGTTTACCTCCTACTCTTACAGTATTCGTTCGAGAAATTATTGAGATGTTAACAAATTCATATTGCGATAACACAACATCTTCAGAAAGGGAAACATTTTTCCAAATATACTTAACATCTTGAGATGGATAGGCATCTAAAACAGAGAAAAAAGAAATATTATATTGTTTAAAAAACTTTTCGTATGCTGATATCTGAAAAGAAGCAGAATTCAAATTATCTTGTTTTTTGTTCTCTTTTTTGAAATTATTGCTAAAGTTAATTTTTAATAATTTAAATCCGCTTGTTAGTTGTACGTTCATGAAGTCCACCAATTATCTGTCACCTAATAAATTCAAAAGCTTTAGCATTTAGAGAAGTCTCCATTTCTCCAAATTAAAAAGAAACTCATTGTTGTCAGTTGATGGAATTTGTTCGAAGTAGTGTCTTATATTATAGTATAATAATAAGTTGCATATATGTATACACACTCAGGGAAAAATCACTTGAATGCAAAATTTTTGGCAAAAATCTTTCATTTTTAAGAAGAACTAAAGAATTTGATGGTTTTCAATTTCAGTAAAAACCGTTTTTGTCCTTTTAAAATATCAAATCATTTAAAATTTTATTTACTTGTTTTATTAGCTTTTTCAATTTTATTCTATACCTAAAATTACATTATTCATATAACTTGCTCATTTTAATGAAGGCTTTTCGGGCAAGATGCTTATTGTTAGTTTTTATGTAACATAAAAACTAGCAATAAGTTATCAATAAGTCTCTATGTAACATAAACTTATTTATTGCATAACGTTTAAAATTCATAACATAACGTGGATCTTTTAATGTTTCGAGCTTTTTGTAAGCTGCAAGCAGCTTAATTGATAGAAAAAAATAGTAATCTAATTAAAATTTTTTTAATAAGAGGGAATTTGCTATTGAGAACCTTTTTTCAAATAAATTGTTTGGAATCAATTTCTAAGAAATCTACACATGTTATTGTGGTAATTAATAAAATAATTAAAAACTGTAATTAATATAATTCATTACTTTGTCAATAATATTTTAACTATCATGACATTAAACAGGGATCTAAGTTTAGGAGAAAAATATTTCCTGAGAAGAAACTATTCTGTATATTATTTCATAAATCTTAATATTTTCTGGAAAAAAGTAGACATTAAAAATGTTTAACTAACTGTGTTTTTATCCCATCAAATAAGCTACCATGGCTTAGTTTTGTTTTTTTTTTCTAAATCTTGCTATATTTTTGACAGCATGTCATCTTTTTTATGAAATTGTTGCTTTCAAAAAGAATTTACCCAACCAATAAAAAAAAGAAGAAAAAAATGAACAGAAAACATTTTCTCTGACAAATTATATAGTTCCATTGGAAAAATAGGCAACTGACCTTCTCAATGCACTTGCCGTTGTGGTTCGCTTGTTTGTTTCCGGGATATCGATAAATAGACGCCAGGTTTTCCAGTTTAAGGTCAAAGTTTTACTCATCATCTACACACAATTGTTTGCTTTTCATATAATTTGTAAATTTTAAGCCATATTCATAGTTGTATAACAAACTTGAAATAATATTTGATTTCCCTAAAATTAATAAAAGGCTAAAAACGGGAAACTTAGAGAGCACATATGCTTCATTTTTTCTGTGTTCACAATGTTTTTATTTTTTTGGAGGGAAACATTTCTCAGTTGTAGCAATGTTTCTGCTTTAACCCCTTGGGGACGGGTGATTCAGAAAAGCATTCGTACAAAATCAGAATCAACTTGTAATTAAATAAAAAACGGTAACTTAAATGTAGTCGTTGCTAATTTGGAAGACTTACTTTGCTTTTGCAATAATTATCGTTAGTTTCATCATATATATAATCAATGTTAATTCAAAGTATAACTAAATAGTTTTATTTTGAACTGAGTTATGGTGAATTAAATAAATCAAACAATTGTAACTCCGCCCACAAATAAACTGCTAAAGAAATAATTTGATTACCAGATTTATCTTTTTACCCTGATTGATACGGTTTTATGCTGGCTGATACGGTTTTATGCACGTATTTGTGACAGTCGGCGCGAAAGGGTTAATATTGATTTTTTTATTTATTATTTTTTTTGGGGGGGGGGTAGCAAATAGATTTTGGTGGGTCTTGACCAACACTGCAAATGAAGATTCAAGCATGCGTATAAAGGATTTAATGTTCGGTGAAAGCTTAAACGCCGAGTTTAACAACTATGACTGTGGCTATATAGAACAAACATGATAATCATTCAGTAACTTTCATTTTAATAATGCCTGAAGCTAATTTATAAAGAAAATAAATCGGATGTTCTATTCCAACCCATGAAAAATGAAACAATTTTGGTTTCCAAACATGTTTCGAAGCGTCTACTTATCTAAAATATTTAACGAGGATGATTCTACAAACTCCTGTATTTTAAACATAAAGTTTTGAAAAAATTTTCGTCAAAGCATATTTTTTAAAAGTAAATTAAAACTCAAAGGGAAAAATTAAACAAAATAATAATAAATAAGTAAACACGTTTTAAAAAGTGCATCTAGTAAGAAGAGCAAAACAAATTTTTTTATTTATTTATTTATTTTTGAAATTTCTGTGATCCATACAAAATTTTAAAAAGTGGTAGCAAAACTACTTCGATTCCGCTCTGTTTTTAATGGAAATTAGCCATTCGCGATTACCACAAACATAAATGATTCAGTGTAATCAGTACTACAATCCTTCGCCGTAATTTCTTTTTTTAAATTGAAGTTATAGCTATAGTGACATGCATGCTCCAACGTTTATGAAATCTTGTCTACCACTTTTTTTAAATTTTAATCTATAACAACTGTAGTAATTTTTTTTTTTTTGGAAAAGCTGCTCGCAACAAATGTGTTGAGATTCCAAAATCAAAGAACACTTACAACTTCCAATTTCCAGAGGACATGCTTGAGTGTCTAGAGGATATTTTCTCAGATGCATAGGACAGCTGGCCTTGACAGTTAACCTAAACGAAACTTTAAAAAGCTTGAGACAAGAATTAAAGAAGGATAATAATTTTATTCTAGAAGAATTTAATATACCTCATAGAATATAATAGCTGTCCGTCTGGACGCAGTCGTATGAATTTATTGGGAACTGTAACTTTATGAAGGTATGAGTTTTTACCATTGAAGAAAAATGTATCAGGTATCCAAACTTTTTGTAGAAATTTCCAATTTAAAGATAGTTCTTCTTGAGCTGCAGTAAACCGGAGTCTTGAATCATACCAAGTTTGTCGGAAATAACAGTCCATGGAGTAAACCTTAAAATTGTACATTGGGAATTTATTTTATTTTTACATTCATTCTTTACATAATAGTGGACATTATGAAAATCTATAATTGCATATGACAATACAACAACAAAAATTTGTTAGTAATTGTATAAAACTCTAAACTTAATCATTTTCACACATACAAATGCAGATTTGCGTGTTCATTACAAACACGGTTAATTAGCCTATGTCGAGGTGAATAAGTTAGGCAGGCCACACACTGAGGGAGCGAACAGCAAATAAAAGACATCCTAAATGCATACCTATATTTTTGAATCAACATGGGCAAGTCACCTCTGTGCATTCTAATGCAAAAGTATAGGAATTCTCCACATGTGCTCTTGCTTACCATCCGCTTTCTCATTGTGTAGCATACGAAAACAACAGAAATTCGTCAATAATTGTATAAAACTCTAAACTTATTCATTTTCACACTTACAAATGCAGGTTTGTGTGTTCATTACAAACACGGTTTATAAGCCTATGTCGAGGTGAACAAGTTAGGCAGGCCGCACACTGAGGGAGAGAACGGTAAATAAAAGGCATCCTAAATGCAACTTCCCATACTTTTGAATCAACACGCGCACATCACCTCTGCGCATCCTAATGCAAAAATATAGGAATTCTCCACCTGTGCTCTTGCTTACCACTCGCTTCCTCATTGTGTAGCGACATCTCAAAGATATATCCAGGGAAGGATTATAGCAGAATTCGAAAACGTTACCTCCATTCAACAAAGCGTTTAGCGGAACGACGATACCACTCGGTTCAAAGTATAGATCAATTGGCTCCCTGTTTTTTAATGCAGTAGTGATGTGAAAAATGCTTCGATGAATAAAGTAGTACTAGAATTCCATGTCATGTGTAACACGTGGGCAATCAGAAATTATAATTTGTCTTGTGGCTTAGGGTTTTATTTTATTTTTTAAGTAAATATTAATAAGGCTATTTTTATACATTCACTTTAGATACAAAACTATTTAAGCACAGGTATATTTTGAGAAAAATATTTTTTTGACTAAAATATTAATTAATTTGCATGCACCACTTGTGAGACTAACGGTGGTAGGTATGGTCCTAAATACATTTACAATAAAACCCTCAAACTACACTACATGCAAGCACTCATAACTACTATAAATAATTCGAATAAATATTTTAGGGAAACGTTGGCTACCAGTTTTAGAAGCAATTTATTGTGTAAATTTGAAATGTCAAAAGATAGTAGTTGATATAATTATACTCAAAACCGTTACTATGATGCAATGAGAAGTCACAAAAAGAAAAGTGATAGTAAATTTGAGAAAATATATAATTGATATTATTTACCCATTTAATTTTTAAAAGTTGTTTCAGAAGAATATTAAATATATATATATATATATATATATATATATACTGATTCTCTGAACCCCACAAAATGCCAATCAATGCCTGCAATATCATTTTCATGATTTGAACTGTTTTAAAACTAAAGTAAAATTATTAAAAGTAATTGTTTATCTGTAAATTATTTAGCTTTGATTTAACAATATTTTTTTTTATTTTGCTTCACTGTTTTTTTTCCCGTTCGCTGTGACATTTAAAACAAAGTATTTTCACATCGGTCAGCAATAGAGGCGTATTATTTCCTCTGCAGGGGAGGGGGTGAGTAAGGGATGAATTGGAAGAAGCCTTCAAAATGGAAAGGTTAAATCTCGCTTGAAATAGGCATTTTTGTTTTAGAATTCAGACGCGAAAGAATTATTTATTGTTTTTACAAAGTGGAAGTAAAGAAACAATTAAAGCTGAAAACATTTCAGAAAAATTTAGCTTCTTAAACATTTAAGAATTAAATAAGCGAACAAATAAGTCACATATGCATATTTTTTAATTATTAATATGTCGTGGTAGGTTGAAAGTTTTTTTTTTTTTTAAACTTCAAATTTAAGATTTGATACGTCAAAACGCTACAAGTAGGAAAATTACACAAATTCTAATGAAAATTATAGACAGGCTGGACTATAGCAACTGCGACCTTAGAACATTCTAAAAGAAACGACACTCACTCATACGTGGTAATTATCTTAGCGCCAACTCTAACTAATTCGTCTGAGAGAAATTAAATTATAAATATACAATTCAGACCAATAGCGGCTCTCTTTACATCCGACGCCTCATATTCAATCCCTCGGATCTCAAGTTGATAGAAAGGGGCTACAGCTCACCGAGGGGTGTGGGTTATGAAATCTATACAGACGGCAGTAGAAGACAAATAACAAATTCGGATACAGGGTTGACCGAGGATAGAGTGGGCTGTGGTTTCTTGGTGAAGCTTAATAACAACACCATTTATCAACACTGTGCTAGACTTAATAACGATGCAAGTGTATACCCCGCCGAACTCTCTGCCATCAAACTTGCAATCACATGGGCAAACGCTGAAAATATTAATGCATTTAATTTATTCTCTGATTCTAAATCCTCACTGCAGTCGCTAGAAAACCCAAATCCGAATGACCCACTTGTGGAAGAAATTAAGAACATGGTCAAATATAAAACATGCTGTCTCAACTGGGTAAAGGCACATTCTGGGGACATTGGCAACGAGGAAGCTGATGCACTTGCCAAACAAGGCACTCTTCTTGGCGGGGTTGATCACTATTATCCTCTTTCAAAACCACAAATCAATTACAGACTGAGGCAGGTAAGCAACGCAATTTGGCAGGACAGGTGGTCAACCACAACAAATGGGAGACATACCTATATCTTCTACCCAATGGTCAAGGAGAATAGACTCTCCAGCGATTTTTTTCTTAATCAATTTCTCACGGGCCACGGAGTTTTCGGCGAGCATCAAGCTAGGCTATTCCAAGCTACAGCCAGCTGTAAATACTGTGGAAAATATCAATCTCTTAAACACCTAATCGCCGAATGTGACAAATTCCGGACACTCCGAGGAAATCTCTTTCGTAATATGAACGACTTGACTCTTTGGTTCCGATCTAAAGCACAAAAATATGCTATCACTGAGAATATTAAACGTACCCTGGTAGATATAATGACACCAGACGATCTCTTGGACCCTCTTCATATGAATCAAATTTAGATCTTTGCACCTAATTAACATCTCTCGGGGTTGCATAGCGACCACCTGCCCTGCCACAAACAGCTAAATGCTCTTAATGCTTTCTTTTAATTCTACTCATTTCACTTCATTGCTATTTATTTGTTTTTAACTTTGGAACCCTTTTGGTTCAATGATATTTTATATTTTATATTCTGGAAGCCTGTTGGTTCAATTTCTATGTTTTAAATGTTTTATTACGTTTAAATTGCTTTTGCTTGTCTAATTTACCTTTTGATCCAATGTTTTTAATGTTTACAATCTTTCACTTACCTGTTTACCCTCTTGGATCCAATGTTATATACTGTATTCTTTTTCAGATTGTTGTTGTTAGTAATATTCAAAGATACTTAAGAAATCATGTAATGGTATATCAAATTCGTCTCTATTCAAATCTAAGGCATGCAAGTCATTGTCAACTAAAATTATAGGATGTCAACTAAAATTTAGGATAAGCATTAAATATTATTATATTTATTTATTATTCATTTATTTTGTTTTATTATTCATGTTTATCATTGTAAATTCTCATCTTCTTTTGTTTTCAAACTGGAAATTGTTTTGTATCCTTTTGTTGATCAATAAATTTCACCCCGGATGCCCCCGCTAGGGGGCGGGACGGGGCTGAGCTTTGAATATTACAATCATCAACATAAATAAAAGCTTTAACAAATTTCTTATCGCAGATCAACCTATAACATCAGCTTCAACAACTACAATATTGAAAGTTCTATCAAGCGTTTCCCCACGTTGACCATCAACCAGTATCCGAAACTCAAGTCACACATAGTTTAGAGCAAGCTACTCCGTTTCATTTTCATTATTATTATTATTTATTCAAGCAAAGTGCTTGAATCCTCTGACAGCAACCACATTGCCTGCTAGCCTCAACGAAACCAAACAAAATGACTAATACTACATGATGAATGGGATAGGGGCAGATTTCTGGCCCAGAAGCCCAAATTAAAAAGCAAGACAAAACAAGAAATTTTATAATATATTCTAGTACACATGGATTATCTTTAATAACTCAAATAAATGTTCATGACAGAAAAACTTTCCTAGCTCTTTTTTACGCTTTGAGCAATATTAAAGGTAATAAGAAAATATTTATTATATTAAGGAATTTAAATTGTGTTAATTAATATTTAAAGGTAATAAGAAAAAGTAAGTATCTTCAAATTGTATCACGTATTAAAGGGTTACATACTGTTTCACTAATACTTTCAAAATTGTTTAAAACTAAAACTTAGGAATCACGAATTTCTTTCTCGGATTCCAGCTATAACAGAGGAAGGAGTTTTATATTTTCGAGATCAGAAATGTGATTGTTGTTGTAATTGGGCTGTCATTGCTATATTTACCTTCTGTTCACCATAATTGTACTTTCACTTTAATATTGCGGGAAACTGGAACTTCCGGGTTGTAACTATGCAATTACGGAAATATTGCTTAGTTTTTTTTCCCGATACACGTAAATAACACAGATTCGCCTTACCGTTATCTTTCATTCATCACTTCATAAAAACTCCATATTTATAGATTTATAACAAACAAACATTTTAACAGGAAGACCACGGATGACTAAACATGCGAAAAGTGATTGAATTCATTTTTATTTATTTGTAGTCTGTATAATTAATCAATCGTATCTACAACATTGCCTTAAATTTTAAATTATTCATATTTAAAACAAAAACATTCTTTGCTTTCACTTTGAATAGTAAGCATATTTGCCAACTTTTAATCTCTTCCAATATAATTTTTCCCAGTAGCAATAAAATGGAATTAAAATTTCAATTTTAGACACACAAAAAAAAAAGTACGTTGTATTTGAAAACGCTTAAGCTGACATACATAGTACCTAGTAACACATATTAATGTATATATGCTTAACTTTTTTAAGAACAGTGGTGATCAAAATCATTTAAAAATTAAGTTTATAAAAGAAAAAATAGTATATATTTACTACCACTTTAAATATAAAAATAAAATTTTACTCCAGATGCGTAAAAATTGGCAGGTATGAGTAAGTTGGTCATTTTAATCTCATTGACTAATAATAATTGTAGTGGCTGATGAAATTCAAAACTTTATTAAAGTTTTGAATTTAGTGTCAAATTATTTTGAATTTAGTGTAGTTAGAATCTAAAGTGTGTTTTTTTACATAAAAAAATTGATTTTTTTTTCCGGTTTTTTTCAAAAAATCTGTGCGTTAACCCTTTCGCGCCGACTGTCACAAATACGTGACAGCAAAAAACCGTATCAATCAGGGTAAGAAAATAAAACTGGTAATCAAAGTATTTCCTTAGCAGTTTATTTGTAGGCGGAGTTATAATTTTTTGATTTATTTAATTCACCATTACTTTGTTCAAAATAAAACTATTTAGTTATACTTTGAATTAACATTGATTATATATATGATTAAACTAACAATAATTAAAATAAAAGCAAAGTAAGTCTGTCAAATTAGTAACGACTACATTTAAGTTACCGTTTTTTATTTAATTGCAACTTGATTCTGATTTTGTACGAATGCTTTTCTGAATCACCCGTCCCCAAGGGGTTAAGGGGTTAAATTCAAAGTATAGAACTTTTTTTTAAGCTAAAGAGGTAAGTCACAGAAGGAAATATCTAATTTTTTCCCTTATAGATGCTTTCCATATCTTAACCATTTCTTTAGCCGAGAATTAATTAACGGGTTGAATTAAGATTTTTGAAGTTATTATTATATTACTCTACATTGTATTATATATGTGCAGCGAACAAAATAATTAATGAAACACCCTGAATACCTTTTGATCTAATCATCGGATTTTCAAGTACTTGGTCTCAATTATAATGGTTTAAGAGGGGGGGGGGGATAACTCAAATAAGCTAATTTATTTCTACAGATGATATTTTAATTACTATATCAAGCATTAAAACATACTTTTTTAGAATAAATGTGCCATTTTTTTATGGGTTTGAATTTCCAATCTTCAAATTATAGAAGGTAGCCGCAATCTGGGGAAAAAATATGGTCCCAATAGTTTACTCAAGAGTGCGATCCAAAGTTTCAACCCCTTAATGTTAATTTTACTTTTGCGTATTTCACTATGTTTTTGCATACAATTATAAAATTCGTTTTTCCAAATATAATTTCATGCAAAAAATAATTCTTAGTAAATATTTTTTATTATTTTATTTAAAAATAGCTTAAAAAATGTTAAATAGCAATGAAATAAATACAATTTTACACTGTGGAATACAAAATTTGAGCGATATTGGTCGAATAGTTCCTTAGAAATTGAATTTTAAAAAATTCGACTTTTTTTAAATTCGATTTCTAGGACTACTCGCTCATTAATATCAACATACCTTTAGATATTTGTAGTAAAAAGGAAAGAAAGGGTGATAAAATATTTCTAGCAAGCTGTCCCAAAACAAAAATTTTAGAACAAAGCTTTGAACACTGCATTATGTGCAAAATATACATGTTTTAAGTGAATCATTTGCAAAAGTAGATTAAAGATATAAATGTAATGTACGAAATCCAGATTTAAAGCGAAAGAAAGATTTGTCAGAAAAATTTAAAGCAAAAATTATAAAATAATGTATTTATGCGACAGCTATTATTTAGTGTATTTCTTAGAAAAACTTTTAAAAAAAACGCGAGTATTGAAATTAATAAGCAGTAGTGATATTTTCATATTTTCCTGCATGTTTTATATTTAATTTATAATATTTTATAAATAAGTATGCTGAACTTAAAACTGTTTACATTTAACTTAAAATATAACTCAAAAACTGTTTACATTTTTATCCTTTTTAACCAAAGATTCACCAACTTATTAGTCTTTAATGTAGTTTTACTTATGAAGTTAGAGAAAGTACGTTTTTGTGTCGGATTTCGCAAATTAAACTATCATCTGCACTAAATAATTTACAAATTTGATTTTACCCCTCAAACCTTTAAAATTGATTCCTAGTACAAGTTAATCCGATCATTAGATCAAAAGTTATACAGGAAGTTCTGTATATTTTATTTTATTTATTTATTTATTTTGCGCGCTGTACATTTCTTTTCGATGTTATAATTCATTATATTACCATTCTTTATATTTAAAAGTTTAAGGTTTTCAAAATTTCTTTCACATTTTAAGAGCCATATATAAATTCAAGAAAAAAAAATTATGATCCAATATACTCACAGATAGTCAATAATTAAACGAATTTCAAAAATAAAAAGATTTTTTAATAAATACATATCATATAAATGAATATTAAGAGACAATTTACCCTAAATCACTAAATAAATAAGTAAAACTCTGTTTATACATCTATGTATAATGACTCAAGTTCTAGACATAAAAAAACACATAAATTACAAATGAGTTTGAAATTATAGCATATGTGTGAAAGAGATAAACTGCCTCAAGTAATTTGTATATCAAAGCACCTTTTTAAATTCAAATCTTTAGTGCCAAGCATATCAATCAAGTCATCACGGATGAATGAGCATTTCAATTGGATATGTTTTGGTTGGAGACTTTCCATGTTTGTTCTTCTGATGGTTGCTTGATTCACATACAACTTTTTACAGTGTATATTTGTTTGAAAGACATATCCCGAATTTAAATACATGAAACAGTTAAACATGCAGTTAAAAGAGATCTTACCCTTTCAGATTCTAATATTGGACCAAAACTTCGAATGTTTATATCTGTTTCAACAATAGCTGCTGGTCCTTAAAAAAAAATTAATTTATTAAAATCAAAATTGAAAGATAAAATTTCTCAGCTGATAATATTGGGCTGCTTGGAAAGTAATTTTGTTTTCTCTAAAGAGGAGTTAATTATATTTTTTCATAGCCAATTATCATTATCGATTGATTAAACGAAGCAGTTCTTGGCTGTTTCCCTTACAAATGTGGAAAGTGAAAAGTAAAATTTTCGGCATATTTCATTTTTCTACTATCGAAAAAGTAAAATATCGCTCAAATAAGAAACAGATTGCAGGATATGTATGAAGAAGATGTATTAAATAGAGTACGCCAGTGTCAAAACTGGCTAACAAAATTTCGATTAACAGTATGCGGTCCGCATATATTTAGTGATAAGTTTACCATGTAACCGGTTCCGTGTAACTTGCTCCGCTTTGTAAAATATTATTTTCTAGTGGCAGCGAAATTTAAGTTACTTTTAGTTTAGTATTTTTCATTATAAGTAATTTTTTCACCACTAAATATCAAAAATTATAAGTATGATATAAAATGCAACAGTAAAGCATCAAACCACTGGTTGCTATATTAAAAAGTAGGCGTAATTATCTTTCTTTAACGAATTTTACTATATAATTTGCTACCACTTTATTAAAACTATCTCAGAAAGCGAAGCAGTTGGCATCCCTGTACTCTATTGTCCCTTGACAAAATGTCACATGAATATCAGGTTGCAAAGCACGACATCTATGTGTTGTCACCGGCCTCTAACGTTTGGCTTGGACATGACGCCAACGTGTTGTCACCGGCTGTTAGTGTATGGCTTGCGTATGGCACCAACGTGTTGTCACCGGCAGCTAACGTTTGGTTTTCACGTGACAACACGTTGGTGCCACCGGACATGAAAGTGTTAAGATGCACCAAGCCAGTTTAAGCTGATGAAGACACAATAAAGGCATTAATTGAGGCAAACAGGTGAATAACACCCCTTGAGATCGCTGAAGCATTACATTTATCGAATTTGACCGTTCATGAGCATTCGAAAAACCTAAGGTTTAATATCATAGCTCGCCATACGAGTTCGCCATGTTCTTACGGAAAGAAGTTTGTGCCGTCGAGTTGACGTCTGTGATTTGCTTCTCAAACGTCAAGAAAATTATCAATTTTTAAAGCGCATCGTCACTGGAGACAAGAAAAGGGCTTTCTACAACAATGTTCTGGTCTCTACAAAAAATTTTAGAAGGTAAAACCTTCATTTCAAATAAAGAGGTAAAAAATCGCCTGAAATAGTTTTTTACCAGAAAAGAACAAAAATTTTATGCTCGTGGATGGCAAAAAATTTCCGTCCAGATTGGACAATAACTGATTCAATAAAGAAATTTTTTACTTTAAGAAAATCGCCTTTCCTTTTCATAAAAAAAGAAAGAAAAGAAAAACGTAATTACTTTCAGAATAACTCAATAGATACATGAATAAGCTTATCAGCAACGGGAAAAAAAAGCTGGTAGAAACGTTTTTGAAGCAATACTTGAAATTTCATCCCTAAATAAAATTTATATTAAGGATATCTATTATATATTTCTGTTTTAAGAATTTTAAATTGTATAGATAGAGCAACTGGTTTTCATGTGTCCTTTTACAAACTTTATTATATCAGTTTACTTCTAAAAATAATTCTTATTTGGAAATCTCTGCGGAAAATCTGTGCTCTCATCATCATCAAAATTAATTTTGTCCTATTTTACGGCCTTTTTCCCATCTATCTTGAAGTTTTAACTTTAAGGTGATACTTTCTGGTAACTGGAATTCAAGTTGGAGTGAAAGGAAAAATTAAATATTTTGTATTTTAGATAAAGATGCGTCGCTACTATTGGGCTTACCCATCACCTCCTACAACAAAAAGCCTCCACACGGTCTTTTATAAGTAGTCTGCGTAGACTGCTTAAAAAGTGAACCAGTTGTTCGCATGAACCCAAAACCTTTTATAAAAGTAATTGAGAAAAATTTATCATATATATTTGAGAAATGAATCTGTAGTGGTTGTCAAGTGAATAAGGCAAACCAATAATATTCATAAATAAAACAACTTTTCAGTCATATATTTGCTACCACTTTCTTATTTTAACTATGTTCTGTATTAAATGACTCGTTCGGAAAGTGGACATCCTTCACAGTGGTTTGATCGAACTACCTATAAAAAATCGTGTGGAGGCTTACCTGTAGCAGCTATTGAGGCCCTGAGAATTTTTAACTAAATAGCAGGACTCCTACAATCTGAATTTTTTTTTAAGTGGTAGCAAAAATGAAAAAAAAATAATGTATCAAGTTATTCACAACTACTAAAATATTTTTCAATTAAATGGAAATACGAGGCGTTTAAGAAAAGTAAATATACTTCACCAATGGCAGCAAAAGAAAAATTTCTGTGAGTCCAATAAAAATCTCATGTAATCGTCCTCACACAACGCTTCAAATCAAAGCAATACTCAAGTTTCAAATGGAAAATTTCAAACAGGGTGCGTAGCCAAAGTTTTAAACAAAAAATAAGCATCTTTTAAGCAATTTCAAGAACTCAAAAAATATTTGTAAGCACTTTAAGGAAATATCATAATTAGGCAGGGTTGGCAAGTTCTTGACAATTGACGGTTTTAACAGTCATGTCAAAAAATCCTTTTGACATAAATTTAGAAAATTGCCAAAAAATCAAAATTTTGGCTTACGGATAATTATTAGCTATTATAAGTATGAAGTATTTTTAAATTAAGATACATGCAAAATTACAAGAGTTCTATCAATTATGTTCTTGATTTATTTTAACATGGAACTCTTTTTGTTCTGAAAATTACTGTTAAAAACCCAAATTTCAGTGTAGAAAATATTAAATAATTATACATTAAAATATGTCATATTGCAATTTATCTAATCCCTTATTTTGTTTAATTATTAAAAATAAAAATACAAAATTAATTTTCTTATAAAAATCTATTCATAATCATCTAATTCTTTATATGTACACCAGTGTGCATATAAAGTGTACTTCCTATGTACAGAATAATATGTTCTCAGTGTACATAATAATAGTTTCACTTGGTTCAGTATTTCTTTAATTAATATTTAAAAAAATTGAGATAATTTTGAAATGCTAATACAATGAGTATTGAAGCGAAACATTTTTACCCTACATTCTTAATATTTAACAAATCTGCTATAAGTGAATTTTTCATTAAAAAAAATTTTTTTAAACATTATTAAGAGAAGAATTAAAGTTTTTTGGAATGACAAATATGATTTTTTTTTACCTAACTGAACATAAGATTTTTTCTGCGTTTAAAATATTGAAAGCCCCTCACTTCATACTTTTTTTAAATCTTGTCTTTAAATATAATTGATATATCTCATCAAACAACTTAAGAATACGGAAAATTTTAAAAGTAATAATAAAATAATTGATTAAAAGTTAAGTGCATAGTTAATAAATTATTAATAAGCAAAAAAAGTAATAAATTAAATAAAAACTTTAAAAAAAATTATGCAATTGGTGGATGGTAAATAAAAAGTAAAAATATTACACTTAAAATTCTCAATTAGTTTTTAAACTTAATGAATAAAAAGGGAGATGAAAATTTTGGATTTTTGACTGCTCCGGGAACCCACGAGAAAATAAGAAATTAGTGAATGATCCCCAAGTTAAGTTCAAAGTTCATGGTCAAGTCAAGTTTGTCATAGAATATCTCGAGCTTGCCAGTGACGAAGACAATGCCGCGTCACCAACTATTAAATTAGCAAGAGATATAAACTTTGAACAATGTCTTTTTACATAATTCGTGGCAAAAATCAACATGGCAAAGAAAAAATCTCATTTTGGAAAAGGGAAAATTAAGCACTTTTAAAAAACACCCAATGAAGTTCTCATGCAATTATATCAAAGGCGCTTTCCCTTTAAGGGCTTTTAGAAAACATAAATCGAAAGTAAACACCTTTAAGCACTTTTTAAAAACGCTACGCACCCTGTTGAATCATCCGCCATACCGCATAGATCTTTCACTTATTCTTTTATCTCAAAAAAGATCTTGTTAGGCAAAACTTTCATGATGAGGATGAGATCAAAACTGAAGTTAAAGCGTGGTTCTGAGGATAGGCGGCAAATTTCTACGACTGCGGAATACAAAAGTTTGTACCCAGACTTAACACATTGTCAGAGGCTCACGTAAAAATTCATTGTTGAAATTTCGTGATCCATACAAAAGTTTAAAAAGAGGTAGCATAACTACTTCGTTTCAGCTCTTTTTTTCAAAGAAATTATCCATTCATGATTATCACAAAGTGAATGAAAAAGCCAGGAAAGAAAAAGCGACGACTAAAACTTTAACCATCTGAAACTCAAGGTGACAAAAACAAAAATTAAAAAAGAATGTAATCAGCGCTAACCTCGCGAAACAAAAGCACTGAACAGAAGTTGCAGAATGCTGTGAATTTTAATACCCTATAAATTTAAAATTTTTTATACTCAATAACTGAACCAAGTTTTTTTTTCCAATGCCCACCTGTGTTAAAATCCGTCAATTCAGGCATATACAGGGCGATTTTGTTGGCCTCTCTTTCAGGGGCACCATATTAGGTGGGCCAACGCATCACCTCCTACATCAAAAAGCCTCCACACGGTCTTTTATAACCAGTTGCGCGTATGAACCCAAAACCTTTTATAAAAGTAATTGAGAGAAATTTATCACATATAATTGAGAATTGAATCTGTAGTGGTTGACAAGTGAATAAGGCAAACCAATAATATTCATAAATAAAACAAATTTTTAGTCATATATTTGGTACCACTTTCTTATTTTAAGGGCAATTCCACGAAATTGTCAACTTTTATGTGAAATTTTTTTTTTATGAATTGCATATTTTAATTTTAAAAATATGTTCAAAAATAGCCAAAGTCTACATATTACTGTTTAATTTTTGATAATTTTAAGTTTTTTGAATCTGGCAGCATTCTAAAGTAATCACATGGCTGACAAGTGAATTCTTCACATTTGTGCTCAAATTATTTTCTTGAAAAATACTTATAAAATAAAAGAAATGTATCTTTCTTTTGCAATATTTTGATAAAAATATGCATATAGTACAAAATTTAAACATTTAAAACATAGCCTTTAAGTCATTTTAAGTTTAATATATTAAATAAAAGTAACTTTTTTTTGTGTCATTCCGTCACATGTTTTAGTATATTTTTTTTAAGTAACAACTGCATTTTTGAATGAAAATGTGTATATTTTGGAATATAAAGCAGATGTGGCATAAGAATCAATGAGAAATTGTAAAATTCTATGCATTTGATTATTAACTTCCAATAATTAGCGTGACGGAATGACACATCTTCGGCGATGGAATGACAAAACGAGTCCTTGAGAAGCTTAGTCAAAAACTAGGGAATTATTTTTTTTTAATTAACCTAATGGCTAAAACAGCTGTTGAAAGACAGATAAAATGTTGAAAAAGACCAAGATCCCCATGATATGATGAAGAAAAAAAAACAGAGAAAGAAAGGCAGAGAAGAAAGCTTGCGCGACAAAAGTTGGACTTAAAAAACTCAGAAGTGCAAACGCTGTTGTGCAGAGATTGTGTAAACAAAGAAAAAATCAAATTCTACCAATCTATTTCACATACAAATAATTTAAATTCCCTATACAAATTCCTGCAGAATCTTGGTAAAGCCATAAAAAAAATTGTACACTCATCATAAAAAAAATTGTACACTCACATCCAAAATCACCAATAGAGGTAAAAAAATTAATTCAGTCTTTATGTGAGAAGTATTTAACATCGAACTCAAAAGAAACTAACTGAGAAAAGTAATGTTGATGAGCTGTTTAATTTGGTTAAAAAAAATTTTACTGTCAAGATGATGTTAGTTACAAGCCCCCAAGTATGAAGGATTCAGTCATAATACAAATTCTGACAGAGTAACGAAGAGTGCAGATGCAATACATATATTTATGGCCTTAAAAGAGGCTTTTCATAAAGAAGCATATATTGATGTAAAGTGTGACTTATCTCATTTTTGTTCTTATTCTTATTTTTGTTAAGTGTATTTCATTAATACCTCACAGCACATGCACCTATAAATACCATGTAATTGTGATGTTGTTCTAAAAGGCCAAACACGATGTTGGCTGCTGTAAAACGGCACATAATATGTAAAAGAATTTTATGATTTCATAAAGTCGAAGCAACAAATCGTTGAAGTTTTGTTTTTGTCCAGCTATTCTATTTAAGAGAGGGCAAAAGAGAATGGCTTCAGCTAGACACTTGCTACATTAGCATTGCCAGGAACAAGAGACCTGCACTAGATGCTCATGTAGTTGAGAAGCGAATCATCAAAATTGGAATGCTTTCTAATTTTAACCAAAACCAAGTGTATGATTTGAAAAGCCACTGTTTTGAAGAGGAAATGGAAAATATGATTGAGGAGTATGCGGTCGGCTCTTTAATCATTGTCCCATACTGCGAAAAAAAAGAAGGCACATTTATATGCAGCGCAAATTACTTTGATAAACAAAGACGATTTAGATGTTAATGTATTTAAAGAACATGGGACAAAAATTGATTTATGCATAAATTTCCTGAGAACGAAGATTGTGACATTGGCAAGTTAGATATAAAACCTCTTCTAAAACAACCTAATTTTCAAATTGTTGAAATTTTAACTAATTCTTACGTAAATATTAATTCTGTTTATCTGTTGCATTCTGTTTATCATTTACATATTAATAAAACATTTTTTAAATGAAGACTTTCTTCCACTAAACTTTTTGTCATTCCGTCACAGCAAATAGATGTTAATAACTGCTAGCCAACCTGAGGTTAATTTTCCAAATTCACAATTTACATTGCTTACACATTATACTAAAAGTAAAAAATAGTTCAGGAAAATAATAGTTGCAAAATTCACAGAAACTACCAGTTCTAAGCGGCATGCCGAAAGCTTGGTTGCCAAAATGTCATTCCGTCACACAAGTAAAAAGTTCATAAAATTAAAAATAAAAAAAATACAAAATTCTTTTTTTTTTAGTTTATGAATCACATTATACCAATAATAATGATATGCATGCGAAAAAATCATGTTTATTTGAAATTAGATGCATAGAAACTTCAATTAATTGTCATCATGCAAGTCAAAATGTCATTCCGTCACATATGGAATTGCCCTTAACTAAATTTTGTACTAAATGACTCGTTCGGAAAGTGGATATCCTTCACAGGACTACCTGTAAAAAACCATGTGGAGGCTTTCAGATACAGGAGGCGTTGGCCAACGTCGCTCCTACAGTGAGGACAGATAGTACAGAGAAGGAAAGAAAATCCATGCCTTGCCCGGGATTCGAACCCAGAACCTTTCTGCTGCAAGGATAGTTCTCTGCCCTCTACACTGGCCAGTCGGCACATAGTAAGAAAGTTACTGAAAATATTTTAATGAATCTGACTGTGTCGGAAACCCGAAGGTTTTTTTTTCACTAAATGAGCCCGAATCAGCGTCGGGCTTTCGGTCTCGAGTTGAACCCGTCTCATCTCTGCTATGCATGCCTTACTTATCCAGGATAATTGCTATCAAGGAAGTCATTGAGATATCAGTTTTTGTGTTTTGGAAAAAACACAAACGCATGCTCCAAAATTTTAACACCAGTGTTTAAACTGTTAAGAGATATTGCTTACTTTCTCAAAATTAAGATGATTTAAAAAGATTTATTACCACCAAAACCAGGTCGAATTCTTCTGTCATACTTGTCTTCTGACAGCAAACTGTCTAGCAACGATGTTGTATTTGATAACTTTGATAATTCATTGCTAAAAAAGAATACATCAAAATTTAAAATCTCATTTTTATTATCAATTAAAGCAAAATTTTAAAAAAAAACTGCAAGTATTAAAGAATATTATTAAAAAATATTCTTCTTTGAAATATGAAAATTGTGAAAGTAGTGAGTGATTGTTCCATAAAAACAGTAAAATTACAAGTAGTAAAAAATATTAGAAAATCATGATATAATTACAGTTTGAAAATAGTGAAAGTAACGAACGTATGTTCATTAACTAACAGTATAAATGTAGTAAAAAATGTCTATTAATGATCATTCTTCTTCGCATTGTGAAAGTTTTGAAACATACGAATGCGCGTTTATTAACAATAAGTAAATCTGAAAATATTAAAGGACATTTATATATGGTAATTCTTTTTCGTGGTATAAATCTTGAAAGTAATGGGCAACTGCTCATTAAAAAAGAATAAAAATCATTTATATTTATATATGGTAATTCTTTTTTCGAGGTATAAATCTTGAAAGAAACGGACAACAGTTCATTAAAAAACAATAAAAATTCAAGTAATAAAGAATAGCAACTAGATGATGATTCTGCTTTGCATTTTAAAAATTTTGAATGTAACGAACGACTGTCTGTTAACAAAGATTAAAACTGCAAGTTTTTTTTAAAAATATTTTTATAACCGACGTTGAACAGCCGACTCATTTCTGAGTTAATGACTATCAATGTTCAACTTCGTAGCATGGCAATTTTCAAGCCAACCCAGATGACAAGGGATTTACTGGATCAAGCATTGAGACAAACAAGCTTTCGTGAAGGTTTTTTTAAATCGAAAAAGCACTCATATGTGTTACATGGACAGGAAAACCACGAAAACCTTCCTTACATAGTCCGATGGTCAGGAAATTCTAGACCGCTATCCATCTACCACTGGAGATCCATCTACATGGCTGCACTGTGGTTGGTGCAGAATTCGTAACAATCAGTCACCAATCAAACTGTAATTGTTTTTAAGAGTAAACAGTAATGTCTAAATGAACTCTAATGAAAAATGGATTTTTTCGAGAATTTTTCACAAATAAGTGCTTACAAAAAACATTATAAAAGTTGAATAAAATTTTCAATGTCTAATGCAGAAAGCACTTTTTTAGAAAAAAAATAAATAACTTTAATAAAATATTTTGAAATAAGAAGGGCAAATTCTTATAACAAATGCAATTATTGGAAGCCTTTGAAATCGACTAGCCAGCACTTCAATTAAAACAACTATTTACTTTAAGACTATATGCAAGTAAAGGACATTTTTGTTTTCACAAAAAAAACCTTGAATTATGTAACTAACTTTTCGTTTCAAGTACCAAAATGACAAAATAAAATCAATGGCTGGCCTTTTCCTAGCATTTATTAAGTGACAATCAAACAGTAATTGTTTCTATGAGTAATGTCTAAATGATTTCTTATAAGAAATGAATTACTTCGTGACTTTTTACAAGTAATTGCCTGAAAAAATTTTATGAACGTTGAAAAAAAAATTTCAGTGTTACATATAGAAAGCCCTTTTAGAAGATAAAATATACTAGAACTTGTATAAACTATTTCCAAGTGGATGAAGTGTGCAAATTTTTATTGCAAATACAGGGTTTCAACGGGAGACTTAACCCCTTGGGGACGGGTGATTCAGAAAAGCATTCGTACAAAATCAGAATCAAGTTGCAATTAAATAAAAAACGGTAACTTAAATGTAGTCGTTACTAATTTGACAGACTTACTTTGCTTTTATTTTAATTATTGTTAGTTTAATCATATATATAATCAATGTTAATTCAAAGTATGACTAAATAGTTTTATTTTGAACAAAGTAATGGTGAATTAAATAAATCAAAAAATTATAACTCCGCCTACAAATAAACTGCTAAAGAAATACTTTGATTACCAGTTTTATCTTCTTACCCTGATTGATACGGTTTTTTGCTGTCACGTATTTGTGACAGTCGGCGCGAAAGGGTTAAAATATAAAAAGTGATGACTAATAAATTTCAAAATTTTATTAAAAGAAATTAAAATTAGCAACTTTTTCCAGCTAATCTTTTCAGTTTATAATTGAAAGTAAATACCAAAATGTGTGTATATTAATAATATGAAATGTAAATCATATTGGTCGATACGATTGAATAATTAAAGAGATAATAAATGAATAAAGGAAATTTGGGTTTCTATCACTTTTTACAAAAATAGTCGCCTGTGGCCTCTCTGCAAATGCATTTATAGGAAGCATTTGAAAGCGACTAGCTCAGTTAAAATAACCAATTTTAGTTACCTTAAGACTAAATACAAGAGACGGATATTTTTATTTTCACAATAAAGAAACTCGAATACTTTAACTATCTTTTTGTTTCAAAAACCAAAATGATAAGATTAAATCAATGGCCGGCCTTTTTCTAGCATTTATCAAGTGACAATCAGACAAACTGTAATTGTTTCTAAGAGTAAACTGTAGTGTCTAAATGATCTCTAATAAGAAATGAATTACTTCGTGAACTTTTCACAATTAATTGCTTGGAGAAAACATTATAAACGTTGAGCAAAATTTTTTCTATGTCTCATAGTAGTCAATACGATTGAATAATAAAAGAGATAAAAATATAAAGGAAAATTAAGTTTCTACCACTTTTTACCTAAACAGTCGCCTGTGGCCTCCCTGCAAATGCATTTATCGGAAGCATTTGAAACCGACTAGCTAGCACTTCAGTTAAAATAACCATTTTTAGTTACCTTAAGACTAAATACAAGAGAAGGATATTTTTATTTTCACAATAAAGAAACTCGAATACTTTAACTATCTTTTTTGTTTCAAATACCAAAATAACAAGATTAAATCAATGGCCGGTCTTTTTCTAGCATTTATCAAGTGACAATCATACAAACTGTAATTGTTTCTAAGAGTAAACAGTAGTGTCTAAATGTTCTCTAATAAGAAATGAATTACTTCGTGAACTTTTCACAATTAATTGCTTGGAGAAAACATTATAAACGTTGAGCAAAATTTTTTCTATGTCTCATAGTAGTCAATACGATTGAATAATAAAAGAGATAAAAATATAAAAGAAAATTAAGTTTCTACCACTTTTTACATAAATAGTCGCCTGTGGGGCCTCCCTGCAAATGCATTTATCGGAAGCATTTGAAACCGACTAGCTAGCACTTCAGTTAAAATAACCATTTTTAGTTACCTTAAGACTAAATACAAGAGAAGGATATTTTTATTTTCACAATAAAGAAACTCGAATACTTTAACTATCTTTTTTGTTTCAAATACCAAAATGACAAGATTAAATCAATGGCCGGCCTTTTTCTAGCATTTATCAAGTGACAATCAGACAAACTGTAATTGTTTCTAAGAGTAAACAGTAGTGTCTAAATGATCTCTAATAAGAAATGAATTACTTCGTGAACTTTTCACAATTAATTGCTTGGAGAAAACATTATAAACGTTGAGCAAAATTTTTTCTATGTCTCATGCAGAAAGCACTTTTAGAAAAAATAAATAAATAATAGAAACTAAACCACAATGAAGGGGTCTGTTGTCAGCTCTTATTGTTTTCTACACATTTCTGTTCGCTAACTGATTCTATGAAAATATCCGACAGACGTTAGGTAAAATCTAATTATAGATGTGTTGTAGAAAATAGATTTTAGTAACACAGACGATACAAAACATAAAAAAAACTGTAATCTCAGAAGCGAAATCCTGAAAATTTTACGACACTTCTTCAGTTCGTTATTCTCTTGGCTTCTAATGAAGATTCTTGAATTGCAAAGGTGTACAGTCTGGAAAGGAACAGTAATTCTTTCCTTTATTGCAAAGCATATAATTCACAAGTTATGTCACCTTCTGACTTCAGTCATTTAAAAGTAATCTAGTCGCTTTCTGCTTTCATTAAATTAAAGTGTCATTTGTCAATGGGCAATAATTCACATGCCCGTTTGCAAACACAACGGTATAGTTTTTAAGAGGTTGAGAGAGGTTTTAGAGGTGTTAAAAGTTCCAGCAATATTTAAATTTTACTCCCTTATTTGTGAAAGCAAGTGTGGAAACGAAGAAACAAGAGACATCTTAGAAGCTGATGGTACATTGTTAATGAAAAAACTGTGTACTTCATGAAAAATTCGACGCATTCTTATAGATAAGCAATATTTTGAAGAACGTTGAGTCATTTCCCAGTCCTGCAATTTTCCATTTTGGGGATCATAATCGGACGCCCAGATCATGCTCTTTCTTTGTTTTTTAAAATGGCATTTTCTTTTGTTATTATTTTTAAAGTGTAAGACTTATGCCCCTAATAATCACAATTCTACAACCACCCAAGTCTTGAAAGAGAAAATAACCGTGATATCAAGCAAATTAAGCTGCATTTATGCAAAAAAAAATCATTGAAAGTTTCGGCAATTGTACGTCAGTGCAAACAAAACTCTGGAAACCATTTACCTGATAATCTGTTTCATATAGCTCTATACTATCTACATTATAAATCAATAAAAAAAGCACAAATCTCTATTTAAAACCTGTGTTTTATATCAAAATTGCTTCTTGCATTGTAAATTAGGCATTATGTAATTTTATATAGATGAATACTAGTAAATTTTAAAGTTAATTTTTTTTTCTTCGAAATTAAGTGCACAGAGGTTTTTTTAAATGATTATTTTGAACTTCATCACTCTTAGCTTATAAGACACTCAAAAGCTATGGCGTATCTTTATTAATCGAAATTCTTTAAATATGTTTTCAGAAACAATTGCATGAGAAAGGGACATATATCAGGCATATGACATATATAATTCTGAGTTGTGTTCATAGCCTTAGTTAATTCGAAACATGCTTATTTGTTGCTAAGCAACATTTTAACTTTTCTCTGAAAGAAATCTTAACTAATAATAGTCACGCCTTAATATTTCAGGCCTAATACTGCACACGATAATAAACTATTTTAGTGTTTTAACCCTTTCCGGAACAGAAATTTTGAATGAAAATTTTAGTCAGACAGGACATTAGCAAAGTGCAATAGCAAACGGTACATTCTAAGTGAGGTAACATACTTTAACTTTTTGTTGTTTAAAGTATGCTGGTTGCAAAACGTTTCAACGCAGTTAGTTTTGCATTTCCAGAGATTCGTAATATATTTTGAATTAATGTTTTCATACTCCAGAAAGGGTTGTAAATTCGAGAACAGACTACTGAAGAATAAATGTTTTCTTTTAGTATTGTTTGATAGAAGTTAGCATTTAAATGTCAATTAGATTTTAAAAAATATTACCCCTTTGCACTCGAGGTCATTTTTACAGTTAAAATAAACACTACCAAAGTTTTTTAAAAAAAAAAATTTAAAAAAAAACTTCTTTTGAGTACAAAGGCTTTTACGTTTCGATTTTTGGGATTCAACTTTTAATCAACCTGAAAATAAACATCACAAACTGGACACAAAAATTTTTTGGCTATGAAGACATTAACAATTACACACAGAAAATCTAAATATTGCCTTAAATATATGAAAGAAAACTGTTAAAGGTAAAGATTAAATAGAACTTATTTATTACAAGCAGACATTATTAGCTGTGATATAGGTGCCGATTTTATCTGTTAATTATTTTTTTCTTTTTTTCTTGTGTTTAAAAAACTCTAATGCGATGAAGACAGGTGTAAGTACCACCCTAAGTGTTAAGTTTCTTTTTGGGATTAAGAAGACCTCTTTTCAAACTGGAGCCCTGCCAGAAGCAAAACATTTCGCCTTTTTTTTTAAAAAAAAAACTTTTCCCTTCACTGGCGTTATATCATTTCTTTAGGGGCATTAACTGTCTTTAAAGTGTCTACGTTAATTACAAAAGATTTTTCTACAGCTGAAATATATCTTATTTTTTGAATGGAACAAAGCATTTTTCTTGTAATGTATTTTGTTTTCTTTAAAGTCTATGTTATTAGATTCCTGTCATTACATTATTTTCTTTATTTATAATATTCGTAGTCAAGAATGTATATCTCAAGAAAAGAAACAATTTTTAAAACTTTAGATTTTGTAAAAATAATTTTATATATTATAAATTTAAAAATATTTTTTATGAGCCTAGGTAAAAATTTTTTGAAAAGAAGTTATTATATATCAATAATTACTGAAAACTAAAAACTAAGAAACCCCCCCAAAAAATAATAAAAGTTTATGTTGTACAGAAATTAAAAAAATAATAATTTTAATGATAATTTTTTGATTTAATTTTTAAAAAAATAGTTTTAAAAAAATAAATAAATAAATATATATATATATATATATATATATATATATATATATATATATATATATATATATATATATATATATATATATATATATATATATATATATATATATATATATATATATATATATATATATATATATATATATATGAATTAACTTAGTTATGATATAATAATAAAATTTCGTAAAAATACTATTATTAATATAAATTTAAAAATATTTTTATTAACGCTTGCAAATTTTTTTAAGAAAAATGTTATGTATTAATAATATCATAAAACTGAAAATTTAAAAACCAAAAAAAGCAATAAATATTTATGTTTTGCAAACTGATGTAAGATAACAAATTTTGAGACACTAGAATCTGATCGCAAAAACTTTCTTGTTTTTAAGAAACGAGATGCAATTTATTACAGGATACTCGCAATTTAAGTAAATTTATATTGCTAAAGACACCATTATAACATTTAAAGAATTTACAGTTAAATGCTTCAGAAAAATATGTGTATTTCTTTTAAAAAATAAAATGTAGTAGAGGGTAAGAAATTATTAAAATATCAACATCAATTTTATTTTCATTATCACTTTTATATATTTTATAGAAACCGTCTTATAAGCTTAGAATTCTCTTTACCCTTTACACTCGAGGTGCTATATAGGGTTAAATAAAAAAATAATAATAAATAAGTTAAATAGTTTGAAAAAGAAAGACATCAAAATTACTTTATTTTTCGGTCATTCAAATTTGTATACTGTGTATGCAAACAGTTGGGCACAACTGCATATATAAACGTAGTTTGAAATGAATGCTTAAAACTTTTCTCTAGATTATGTATAGATAAAAATTACAAAACTAAATATATCTGCTAAGGAAAAGTATAAATGATTTCTCACACAAATAAATATTGTATTCAACAAAGATTCCAGAAATATACACGTGCTCCGTATTGTCCACCTCTAATATATGTCTTAAAAATACCTGTCAAAAATTAGAACAGAAATATATGTATATAATATTTAATCTAGAAAATTAATATTTATTATTTTTGAGAATTAATATTTAATCAAGAAAACAACTATTAGTTATCGAAATTTTCGAATTATTAGCATTTGATCACCTAACGAAACCAGTTCTATCCCCTTACGGAATTCAGAGGTGTTTTTAATTATCGAATTTTAGCTTCTCTCTGTTACACCATGCAATCATGCAGGTTTTGATGTTTCTAATCCTGTTTCCTCAATTGTTATTTTTAGATTTTGATATTATTTTTATTTTTCTGACTTACGTTAAGCTATGAATAATATTGTGCGAGCTTTTTGACAAGCTTTATAAAAATATATAAAAGGTAGTGATTTCGGAACACTTTGCATAGCTAGTATTCGATTTTGAGAAATCTTTGCTATGTATGAATAAAAAGTTTAATTTAGACTACAAATAAATGATTACATTCGATGTTTTGTAGTTGAAAAAAAAACTAAATACTTAAAACATGTCTTTCTTAAATAAGGCGAAAGCTAGTGAATTTATTTTGAAGTATTATGAAACACAACAAGAAGTTTTGAAGAAAACCTTTAAGTATGTATTTCCATTCTTTATTCATTATTACATTTCTTCTCTGGAGTTTTCAGAATTTCTGCCTATGCGTGTTCAAAGTAAAAATATGCAAGTCAATTTAATTCTTTTCTTGTACGAGGCAGAAAAGAGAAATGGATTAATTTACTAATGGTAATATTTTGCATTTATATGGCGTGTACTAAGATCATTATGACAAAGTTGTTTATTATAAGAAGTAATTTATTTAAAAAATGAAGAACAGTATTTATAATAAATGTATTACAACATCTACAGCATCCCATTTCAGTACTGATGAAAATATCATTAATATGTAAAATTAAATGCTTTTAGTATTGCCAATATACAAAATAAACTATATTTCAGAATAAATATTCAGTGTTTAGATTAAACGGGAAATTGAACATTGAGTTTAAATATTTAAAAGTAATAATTAAATGAACGATTAGTTTCAGCGAGTAGTTAACTGAATTAAATTATGAAATTAGATGAATAATAGAACTATCAGTTATTATTAAATTTAAGAAGTGGCAATTGCTTTGCATTAAAAATAGAATAACTGGACTTTTATTTTAGAATATAATATATGAATTATTAATTTAAAGTTTAAAAATCGATTATTAAATTTGGCATGTAATAATAGATTATTCAGTTGAATGAACACTTATGTACTACTGAGTTTAAAAAATTAAAACTGGTTATAATTTAGTGAAATAAAACGGGAAATTGAATATTAAGTTCAAATATTTAAAAGTAATAATTGAATAAACAATTAGTTTGATTGAATTTATAAAGTTAGTGAATAATAGAATTATCAATTAATATTGAATTTAAAACGTAGCAATTACTTTACTTTCAAAATAGGATACTTGAACTTTTAAATTAGAATATAAAAAATGAATTTTTAATTTAATGCGTAAAAATCGACAACTGAATTTGATATGTAATAAAAGATTATTCAGATGAGGAAACAATTATGTAACATGGCATTTAAAAAATTAAAATTGATTACAGAATTTAAAAAGCATTTATTGATTGTTGAAAATAAGTAATAATTTATCATTGAAAGTAAGCAATAATTGATTATTGAACTTAACTCTATACTAACTCATAAATAATCCATAGAACTTAAATTTTAAAACGAATATAATGTAATGCGTTTTTTATTTCAATTGCTATTAATTTAAATGAAATTTTAACAACTGATATAACAGAGAAGTATGCGCTGGAACAAATATTTGGAAAAATTTTAACAGCAGATCGATATAATAACGTTTTTTAACAAATAATAAGCAATTTTTAAAAAAAAGGAAATTTTATTTGTGAAAGAAAAATTTACTTATTTTGCGAGGAAGGTTTTGTTTTTGTTTGAAATATACATTAAATAATATTCTCTAGACATTTGAAAATTTTAAGCCATCGGATAGAAGAAAATTTCGATTTGAAAATTATGCTTTCTTCCCATCTGTTTACTCGCTTTTATGTACAAATATAAGTAGTATAGTCTTGAGCTAAAGTTAAAGTTCAAGTAAAATTTTTTATTCCAAAAAATAAAATTAAAAAGAGTGTTTCTTCCAATTCTAAAACACTATAAAACATATATTCCTTTCATTTTTACGAAAGAAGCACTTTTCTAGACGTGCAGTAAATTTTGCATTAAGAAATTGTTTTAGAACTATCAAAAGTTCTTTCTTTCAAGTTGTTTTGCATTACACTTAACTTTAAAAATATTAAATTATATAACACTTTTGTAGATTTAAAACTTTCAATATTATCTGCCAGATATCTTTTATCTAAGCAATACAGCTGACTTTATAAAAGAAGGAATGCTCAGCAATTAAGCTAGCTATTATTTAAACTTTCATTTAAATAAAAATCTAATTTTAGAGTTCTTTATTTAATTTTCTTTTAAAGTATTTAGTCAGGAAAAATATTGAGCTATAGTTTTGAAAGTTAAGAAAAATATTTATAGAAAATGTTTGTAATTAAACAAAGAAAAATATAGATAATATTACGTTTTCCGCACACATGTAGGATTATCTTTATACAAAATAATGTAGAACAATGAGTTGAATCTAAGAATTTTTTGTTTCAGATTCTAATATTATATATGTCCTAATTTCTAATATTATATATGTTCTAAATTCTAATATTACGTAATCTGATATTGTTCTATATTCTATAATTTAATCAAAGAATTTATTGTTCTATATATAACTAACACTGAACTTTAAAATTTAAAGTTTATCATATCATAAAGAAATTTCAAGAAATTGATGCAAAAAATTATTGCTATTCACTTGTGTTTTTTGCTTAACACGTTCACGCCGGGGTGACCCACCGGTGGGTCACGCTAGATTGCCTCATCTTGGCAGCGCACCGGAGTAAAAACTGGTAAATTGTTTTTAACGGATTGCCAATTGTTTTTAACGGATGCAATTTTTATATTGAATTGCTTCATCACCGTGATAAATTTAAGTACAGTGAGTTGTTATTGTTGAGAATAGATTAACTCCTCCCGAATATTATCTAATATTAAAATAGTTCTTCTACCAGTATTTTCTCTTTTCCCGTACCAGTATTTTCACTTTTCCCGGCGTGAACGTGATAAACATTACAATGAAAATAAATCCAAAGTAAATAAAAAAATTAGTTCAATTAAAGCGTCAGGACAAAATGATCGTTTATTGAAATAATTAAAGCTAATAATTACAAATTTTCAATTTCTTTACAGAAAAAAGAAAATATATAACTTTTTAAATTGTTTTGTTGTAATTGTTTTTGTTAAATTTTGTACTCGAAACCTAATACTTACATCTACATGAATAATAATTGTACTAAAATGGAATAACTTTTTTTCAATTAAATAAATAAAATGAATAAATAAATACAGTAAAAATTAAGAGAGATTCGTTATTATTATTCATTGTTTATGATAGCAAAAATATATAATGAATTACTATATTTTAAAGTCTTGTTTTATTATCAGGACTTGTCAAAGAAGCCTGCTAACAGGAACTGCCAAGTATGTGTTAAAATATCGGCTCCATTTTTTAAAAAAAAGATCGTAAAAGGTTGCAGCACAAATGTTTTGTTATAATTATCTATTTTTCAGCAACAAGATGGTATGACTCAAATTAAATTAAGAATTACATAAATATGTACATTTGGATCTGAAATTTAAGCACAGTACATTTTACAGTTAAAGTGATTGTTAAACGATGCAAAATTTACTCAGCTTAAACGGAAAGTGTTTTAAGTAAAATTAAGGCAACTAATTCTGTTTAACACATTTACAGGGGTTATGCAAAAATATTAAAACACTTCTATACTAACTATATGTAAACAATCATTCTTACAGCAACAAATGTTCTAGAGATTTTACTTGGCAAAACTGTTGGCACAATTTAAAAGGTCATGCTTGAAGATTTAGAATTGGTGTACATATTGCCCTTGCAAATTTACATCAACCAAAACAGAAACATTGAAAGCTTTTTTCAATTTTTACTATCACTATAATTTTAAATGCATTCTTATATAAATGTCGCAACTCTATAACATGATTTCAAAACACTGCTGATATTAAAGCTGAAAATAATTTATTAACTTTCTCTCATCAATTGGGGGAATTTGAATTTTGCGTGGGTTAAAAGTACATCAATCTAAAAGCTTCAAGCATGATCTGTGTCAACAATTCTGCATGTAAAATCTTCCAAAACGATTTGTTGAAAAAAGATTGTTTACACATAGTTAGTATTGTTAGTATGAAATGTTTCCATATTTTTGTCCAATCCCTGTTTGATAACTAAAAGACCATTTCAAAAGCCAAAATCAGAGGGTTTAACCCACCGCGTTCGGCTCAGTTTTTATACTTTCCGGTCCTGAAATATTCCGGTCATTTTTAAGTTACTTTTAGTTTAGTATTTTTCATTTTAAGTAATTTTTTCAAAACTAAATATCAAAAATTATAAGTATGATATGAAATGACGTTAAAGCATCAATCTACTGGTTACTATATTAAAAAGTAGGCGTTACTATCTTCCTTCAACGAATTTTTCTATATAATTTGCGAAATTCCCGAACCCTCTAGTGCCACCTAGTAACGAAAATAAGCATCAGATGATGGTCGTACACGGGAAAGTGGAGGGAACCGTATTGAAATCAGGGGAAAATTTTCTTCTCCCGCGATTTTCACGTGACCCGTAGAGGGGGACGAAACAGATACCCCGCTCAAATCGCGGGAGCCGTACGCGGAGGGTTAACTTTCTCTCCTCAATTGGGTGAATTTGAATTATGCTTGGGTTAAAAGTACATCTGTGTCAACAGTTTTCCATGTAAAATCTTCCAAAACGATTTGCTGAACAAGGATTGTTTACACATAGTTAGTAGTATTGTTAGTATGAAATGTTTCCATATTTTTGTCCAATCCCTGTTTGATAACCAAAAGACAATTTCAAAAACCAAAATCAGAGGGTTTAAAGCTTAAAATGATTGCTCATAGATCGATTCATTTGCTTCCGTGTCCTTTCGAAAGCTCAGTTAGTTAATACAACAAAAAAATGTATAAGCACAAGTGTTTCATTATCAGGACTCATTTTACAGAAACTAGATAGCTCTAGTCTAATACAGAGTAATAATAATGTAAATAATTATATGTGTACCAAGATTTATACTCTAGGAGATGTTAATATCATTCATTGAGAAACAATTTCGCAAAAGGCATTTACTTTTTAGAATTTAGGTGGTATATGTTGTTTTTTATTGAAGCAAACCATCATACCTGCCAACTCTTCCGGATTTTCCGGAAGATTTTATTTTCATATTTAAAGTGGTAGCAATACTCAGGTTATTCCAATTAACTTTTTGAGTTATAATGATAATTATAAATGAGTTTGACCACCACTACGTATAAATAATTAGAATAAATATATGAAAGCATAATAATTCTTGCGCAAGCGAATTTCAACGGGATCAAAATATATTTTCGAGTCAGATTGTTTTTCGTTTATTGTTTTACAACCACTCTGAAAATCCATTCTCGGAAAGTGTGAAAGTTGGCAGGTATGAAACCTAGTTTAGAGGAAGCTGATTTTATTACTTCAATTTGTTTTTAGTGTATACACAGCAACATCACTGTCTGCTGACCATAAATACTCCTCACAAATTGAACTTAAATTCACAATGAATGAATTCTGATAGAAATTTTCAAAAAATTCTATTTGTTTTACAAATGTATGCTTTAGTTCACTATCAACGGAAATAATATTTCGCAAAAACTTATAATGTTGGAGAGTATGATTAATTTGTTAATAGATCTCAGCAATGAAGGCTTTGTTGAATCTTTAAAGAAATTTAATTTATGTGTTTTTATCTGCTTTACTTGTACAGAAATCTAATGGCAATTTCAAGGTCATGTTATCAAAATATCAAAGAGTTTTTTTTCGTCAAAGTAGCTGAAAGATGAACGATGAGATACGAGGATTCCCGACGTAAACACAATTTGTGTGTAATTCAGTCAAATCTATAGCAAACTGGATCACTAACCTCATCAAGCAATGTGCCAGAAGTTATTTTTAAATCACATATACTGGGGCACTTTTTTTTTCTATCATCGCTTATCTTTTTAAGAGTCTTAAGAACTCCATCAAAGGTTAGATCGAATGGCATAGTGAAACGTTGCTTTGCCAATTCTTTAAATAGAAGATTATTTTGTAGTTTGAGAATTTCATTTCATTAAGCATATTTCCGGAATATGAAAGAGGAAAACAATTTTTTTTAATATTAGTAGGAGAGACTAAAAAAAATCAAAAGGGTAAGAATGGCAATTAAGAACGTTTTGCGCTAACTTGCAACATGTTCTTTTGAAGAGGAGTTCTGATTCAAAAATAAATTACGGTTACGCCTTTTTTTTCTATCGTTTGAAAAAAGAAGACGAACTTTAAGCATAAATAACGCATTTCCTGATTCCAAGTGGGGCTTTCAGAATGTGTTACTTACCACGAGATGATGAAATGAATTATTTCTTTTTGTTAAAATAAATGTTCAACATTTAGTATTTAAATAGTATTAAAAAATTAAATAAATGACAAAATATTTAATCACTCGTTTAAAAGAACGAAATAAGTAATAAATATAATTTAATTAAAATAAAAAATTAATTTCATAAGCATTGAAAAAGTTTAAATTGTAAATTAAAACGTATGTTAAGCTGCAATTATTCCGTTAAACTATAATAATTTCATACATAGTGAAAAAGTTTAAATTGTGATTTAAAGCATATTTTTAGGCTACAATCATTGCGTTACTTACAATTATAGCATTAAACTTAAAAATTAACTTCATAAATATTGAAAAAACAAAATTTGAAATTTGAAAATTTTTTTCAGCTGCAATTATTGAAGATTTTGCAATTATTTTCTTAAACTAAAAAGTTAACTTCATAAATATTGAAAAAGTTTGAATTGTAATTTAAAATATATTTGTAAACTACAATTACTGCGTTTGCTACAATTATTAAAAATTAAAAGAAACATAAGTTTATAAATGTTGAGAGAAATTTAAACTGAAGTTTAAACTTGAGAGAAAACATAAACCTGAGGACAATGGCAGCTTATTTTTGTAGCGACGCAAATTTAAATAAAATACAAAATATTTAATTTTCTTTTTACTCCAATTTGCATTCCAGTAACCCGAAAGAATCATCGAAAAGTTAAAATTTCAAGAAGGATAGAAAAAGGGCCATTAGAGACCTTAGGCGTTCAGATTGATAATGATGAAATTGAAATTTAATACGTATTTTACTATCAAAAACAGTCATATTTAAAGTTGAAAGTACCGTGTGAGGGAATAACAGTTTTTCAACTCTTATAATTAGTGTTTCAACTCTTATTATTAAAGTAGCAGTTTATTCAACTCAATTTATTGTTTATAAACCTCTATGCATTAATATGATTTGCATGTAATATGATTATGGGCGTTTTACAAATGAATGAATAACATCTTTCCTTAAACGAAAAATTTACAACAAAATTTTTGTAAAATATTCTCTAAATTTTGCTTAATCTTACAAAAGTTTTGCAAAACAGTCTGTGTTCAATCTACAAAATTCAGCTGAAAGAAAAAAATAAATAATCTAGAGTTAAAGTATACAAAAAATAATAAATTTTTTCACACATGTGCTTTTTATATTATAGCCTGACAAAACATTAACCTCGTTTTTCTTGTCCTGCTAAATTTAAAAAGGAATCAAAATCGAAATTGTCAAAAGAAGAATAAGGACTATTCATTTAAATAGTGTATTTTATAAATACAATACTTCTTAAACAACATTTCTTAAACAACAGAACCATATTTGAGCTTTGTCTATCATCTCTGCTTTAAGAAAAATATTTCAGGAGAAAATTTTAAATTCCAGTCGAATTTACAAGTTTTGAGTAAACTTACTTCAATAATGTTTATTTTAACGTGTTATTTTTTGTAATAGTCGAACATTTTTAAAGCTGTTTTAAATTGTTTTAATGGTAGAAAAGAAATTTTTTTTTAGCTTCTAATGTAATTGCTAAAAATATATATTTTCAATTAAACGTTATTTTTCGCATCATTCAAATAAATTTTATTGATTGTTTTATAAATTATGTAGTTTCCAAAAATGCAAGGTGTACTTTATTCAAGTGATAAGATTAACACTGTTTATCTATACATTCTTTTTTTTTCGTCAATTACAGCTGATAATGAGTTATTGTGCAGCTGAATATAGTATGAATAGTAATTTAATTGCACTGCTTAAATCTGAAGCCGTTTACCTTTAAACAAAATTATTCGACATTTATTCAAATTAGTTGGCATTTGTTCAAGAGGTAAAATTAAAACTGTAGATTTACCCACTCTTTCTCTTCCATCAATTACAGCTGATAACAAAGTGTTGGGTAGCTGAATATAGTATGAATAATTTAATTGTACTGGTTAAGTTCGAAGCCTTTTAACCTTAAACCAGATTAGTCGACATATGTTAAAGTAAGTTAACTTTTGTCATTTTAAACCAAAGGATTTAGAAAAAAAAGTGTAACAAACACTTGCAAAGCGTGACAACAGATATTCTCTTTGAAAGTAAGCCAACAGTAAGAAGAAACGAAAAAATTCGATTTGTTACTGGGTTTGATCTATTTTTACATCAAATCTCTTTTTCTGTAAGTGTCATTCATTTTGCATCCATCACTTGTGAATTAAGTTATGAAAAGTAACTTCAAATAGTTTTTTCTCATGTACATTTTATTTGAATTAAACTATTTCTGTATCAGATGATGTCAATACGGTATTTACATGAATGATACAATTTATATCATAATTCATAAATTAAGTCATTCTTTGCTTTGGCACTGATGAAGATACTTCTGTATCAAGGGTACTTATAAGTAATGGTACTTACATTAAAGTAAGACAACAGTTAGAAGAAACGAAGAAATTCGATTTGTCACTGGGTTTGATCTATTTTTTCATCAAATATCTTTTCTGAAAGTGTCATGCTATTTGCATCCATCACGTGCAAATTAAAATATGAAAACAAACTTCAAATATTTTTTTCGTGCACATTTAATTTAAATGAAACTATTTCAATACCATATAATGTCAATACAGTATTTACATAATTGGCATAATTTATATCAATCATTTAAAAAATATATTATTATTCTCTATGCCACTGATGAAGGTATCTCATCAGTATGTCGAGTCTTAGAAAAGTATGAGGGTCTTTTTTTAAGTAAGAACCGTTTTGTAATGGAGTAAAATAAAACTTTATTTATGAACCAAAATTGTATCACAAACTAAAATATAAACACTTATTCTCTTTTTAGCATAATCAAAATTAACACTGAAACAATTGTCAAGTTGGGGTCTCAACTTTTGGATTCCATCATCAAAGAATTCGGCTGCCTGACCGTTAAACCAGATAGTAAGAGTCTCTTTCAACGTATCATCATTTTCCAAGCACATTCTACTAAGAAATTCCCCACGTTTTGGAAACAGATGAAAGTTTGATGGTGCTAAGTCAGGGCTGTATGTTGGATAATCCAGTACTTCCCATTCACGGCAATAGGCCGTCCAGATTGTTCTTCCTCGTGAACATTTGTTCTTCCTTTATTATAAAGCCTACGCCATTTATGCACATCTCCATCATTCATGACACCTTCGCCATAAACTTCCACAAGCTGCTGATGTAGGAGGTGATGCCCTGTTAAGGGCTGAGGTTAAGTACCAAAACGATCGTTTGCTTAATTTGTTTCTCAAATGCGTGACCATTCACCATTAGCTAACGGGATCAAGTATATATTTCTTTAAATTTGCAAATGTATTTTGTTCTCATGAACCAGGGGTGAAAAAATATTATTTTTTTGAAAAAAATTCTAGAATGAAATATTACTAGTTTTTGCTGTTTTCTTTAAGAACAGGGCTGAAAGTCAGAATATTAAGACGGAAATTATCAACATCGAAGTTTAAATAGGCGCCTGAGAACATTTACGGCCCTTTTCCCTTCCATCTTGAAATTGTAACTTTAAGGTGACTGGAATAGACGATAATTAAAACGGAAAAGAGAAAATATATATTAAAACGGAAAAGAGAAAATATATATTAAGACGAAAATGAGAAAAAACTGATGAAAAAATTATTTCATTCTTGCTTGTTTTCGGGAAAATTAAAATATCTGTGACAACCAGATTTTTTTAACAGGTATAACGTATATGTAGGACTGTTTATTCGCCTTAGAAAAAAATAGGAAATATTTATAAGTAAACAGGGTTTTCATGACCTGGAAAAAATAAATGAGTAGCAACTAAGATTTTTCATGACTTCTGAAAATTTTTTAAATGTATCTTTCATTTGCGAATAACGAAATTATTCGCAAATTTTTATATATATATATATATATATATATATATATATATATATATATATATATATATATATATATATATATATATATATATATATATATTGCCCCCATACATATTTTCTCTAAATTAAACATTTATTGATAACTTAAAAGATTTATATATATTTGCGAATTATTTTATAAAGTGGTAGACAATTAAAAACTGAAACTTTCCTAGTTTTAGTAATGTTACCAATATTTTTAAAGCGAGAGAGAGAGTTAGGATTAAGTGTCATTCTATATGAACTTTTAAATCATTTACATGTTGTGGTGTGAGAAGTAACTTTAAATCAAATATACAAAATTACGAATCATACATTTAGCATAAACGTAACTACCACTTAAGAAGTTATCTCAGAATGCGATGAAAATATACAGCCCCGGAGAAAAACAGAATTGAAAGACTATGCCAAAACGAAAAGAAACTAAACCTGGAGCAAAAATATTTTATTCTAACATCTTTTTCATCTAAAATAAAATGTTTGTAATTATCAAGAGTTTTTTTTTTTTTTTTTAACAATTATAGCACATGCATAAAGCTGCTCCTTTCCCCCCAAAAAGTAGCAGAGATGCGAACTTGCTCCGGACAACGGATAAATATTTTCGAGTGGTAGTCCTTCAATGTATGATTCTTGGTTAAATAAATTCGAATTATAGGGTTTTTACTCACCACTATTTCTAACTAATTCATAGGCTTATGAGATGCCACTTTATTACAGTGCAGCCCCCATCTCCATTCATCCTCACTACTCCTCATCATCGATTTATTACTACTGATGAATCATCACCTTCTCATACCTGCCAACTTTTAATCCCTTCCATTATCATTTTTCCCAGTGGTATTAAAATGGAATTAAAACTTCAATTTTAAGCAAACAAATACGTTGCATTTGAGAAAACTTAAGTTAACAACCATGACAGTAACGCATATTAATATATGTGCTTAATTTTTGTAAGAATAGTGGTGATCAAAATCATCTAAAAATTAAGTTTATAAAAGAAAAAATAGTATATACTTACTACCACTTTAAATATGAAAATAAAATCTTCCGGAAAATCCGGAAGAGTTGGCAGGTATGCCTTCTACATCAGAAAGCCTCCACTCGGTGTCTTATAAGTAGTCTGCGCAGATTATTTAAAAAGCGAACCACTTGTGCGCATGGACCCAAATTCTATTTTAAAAGCACTTGAGAGAAATTTATCATATATATTTGAGAATTGAATCTGCAATGGTTGACAAGTAAATGAAACAAACCAATCACATTCATACATTAAACAAATTTTTCGACATATATTTGCTACCACTTTCTAATTTTTAATAGATTTCATATTAAATGGTTCTTTCGCTGATTGGTTTACCTTCATAGTGGTCTGATCGGACTAAACCGTTCAAAAAACCGTGTGGAGGCTTTCAGTTATAGGAAGCGCTGGATTTATGTGATTTCTACCATCTGCAATCTTCCACAGGTCAACCATTACTTCATTTACATTCCACAACCTCATCAAAGCATCACAAAGATCAAGCAAAAGATGAATGGGAAAAGGGCCGCAAGCGCCCTCAGGCATCACCTCCTGCATCAGAAAGCCTCCACACTGTCTTTTAAAAGTAGTCCGAGCAGACTATTTAAAGAGTGAGCCAGTTGAGCGCAATGCACCCAAAACCTTTTATAAAAGTAATTGAGAGAAATTTATCGTATATATTTGAGAATTGAATCTGTAGTGGTTGACAAGTCAATGAGGCAAACCAATAATATTCATAAATAAAACAAATTTTTAGTCATGTATTTGGTACCACTTTCTTATTTTAACTAAATTTTGTATTAAATGACTCGTTCGGAAAGTGGATAGCCTTCACAGTGGTCTGATCGGACTACCTATAAAAAACCGTGTGGAGGCTTTCAGATATGGGAGGCGTTGCCTTACGTGCCCAGATGTTTTATACAGTTTAAGTATACAGTTCAGAGATGATGAGAATTTTAAAAAATTGGCAAAATAAAACGAAAATCTGTAAATTTTAGTTTGTAGTTCTTTACCGCTTTTTTAAATATTTTATAGCAGTTGGCATCGTTGAAGTAGATACAAGACTGCCAATTTTTCACACTTTTTGTAAAAATTTATTCTAGTGGCAGCTATGTTTATAGTTTAATGAACTTTTTTTTTATTCATTTGAACTTATTTTCCCCATCACTACATTTAAATGACTCACAAATTCATATACAATGGCACTTTGTTCCAGATCTTTCGTGGTGAGGCTTCTTAAATGTTGGCAAAATTACCAAAAATTCTGAAAGTTTCGGTTTTGAGATATCTACCACTCGGTAAAATTTTTTGCTAAAAGCGTAGTAGTTAGATATAATTAAATACTATGGAGAAAATAATATATTTAGTCCTCCCGAATACAAGCTATAACTGTAATGTTTGTACAACCAGCTTTTCCCCCTTCACGTCTCTCACCCCTGGTTAAGAATACTAAAAGCGTATTTTACTCCTCTGAAAAGTCTACTCCGGAATATCTCCGAAAAATACATGAAATGGTTTTACTACCAGTTTCTCCTCTTTTACATCTTACTTTCAGCGTTGGATAGGAATCAGACATGCCAACTTCGACGGACTACCTATAATTATTTAAAAAACGGTAAACAACTACAAACTAAAATTTGCATATAATCATCTAACTTTGTTTATTTTTTAGACGGCATAACGCGTTTCAAGTAACACAAAGAGGCGAATTATATAAGCTTTCGAATTATTTAGAAATAGTGGTGGATAAAAACCTAATAAATTGAACTTTTTAAACCAAGAATCATACATTAATAAACTACCACTCGAAAATATTTATTTTATGTTCGGAGCAAGTTGGCATCTCTGAGGAATTAGTAAAAACAATTTTTTTGTTCAATCTTTCTCGATCACTTATTTATTTATTTATTATTATTACTTTTTTTGTTGATTTTTTTCCGTACGTGGCCAATGGGAAATCCGGCCAACTTTAACCCTTACACGCCGACTGTCACAAATACGTGCCAGCATAAAACCGTATCAATCAGGGTAAAAAGATAAAACTGGTAATCAAAGTATTTCTTTAGCAATTTATTTGTGGGCGGTGTTATAACTGTTTGATTTATTTAATTCACCATTACTTTGTTCACAATAAAACTAGTTATACTTTGAATTAACATTGATTATATATATGATTAAACTAACAATAATTAAAGTAAAAGCAAAGTAAGTCTGTCCAGTTAGCAACGACAACATTTAAGTAACCGTTTTTTATTTAATAACAACTTGATTCTGATTTAGTACGAATGCTTTTCAGAAAAACCCGTCCCCAATAGGTTAACAGTTTTCTCTGAAGAATTTCTTAAACTTAAACTGGTAACAAAATGTAACCCTTTGATTTGTATTCCTTGCTTAATAAATTTAATTCATAGCAAGATAAAAAATTATTATTATATAATTTATTATTTATTAAGTAATTTAGTTAATATATATATATATATATATATATATATATATATATATATATATTATACTATAATTTAAACAAATAACCTCAAGAAACTGAAACGGTAGGATGTTATTTGATTAAGAAACTTCATTGGCTTCGAAAAGGGAAATTGCAGAGGGAAATGAAAGTCGACATATGTTTCAAACACTCAAAAAAAAAAAAATCGCCGTTCTTAAGACTTACCAGATGTGAATGAGAACAAACAAAAGTGATTTTAAATATAAAACGTAAAGTTGCCAATGAAACACGTAAAATAAAGAATAGGAACAAAGCTAGAAAAACCGCAGTAGTAGAAAGTGAAACAAAAATGAGGAATTTTTAATCAAGTTGTGTACTGTTCCCTACTACTAGGAAACAACTTTTTTTAAAAGAGTATAAGTTGGCAGGTATGTAAATGGTATTATATAGACACGTTTATATTACTTGTGCATAGTGGAGTGCAAGATTAGTTTTCTTTACTAAATTATATATGTACATACATACATATATATATATATATATATATATATATATATATATATATATATATATATATATATATATATATATATATATATATATATAGATATATATATATATATATATATATATATATATATATATATATATATATATATATATATATATATATATATATATATATATATATATATATATATATATATATATATATATATATATATATATATATATATATATATATATATATATATATATATATATATATATATATATATATATATAAAAGGGTTTGACAAAATTTTAGAAATAGTTCTATACTAACTCATTTTTTAATATTTCTCAAAAAATGCTAAAAAAATTATTTTAAAACTTCAAAAGTACTTAGGTCATGCAATTTCTCATTCATATCAAAAAAGTTAAAAGCTTTTACAGCTAGAAGAGACCGGCTGTAAATTACGAACGAAATAAAAGATTTTGAACACCCCATGCCAAAAGTTATAGCGATAAACTTGTAACTTATATCAACTACTTTGATTATAATATGCGATAGTTGCACAAAATTTCGTAAACTTAACTGAAATGTTCATAAAGATATGGGCACTTTTATACAAAAAAAAAATTTTTTTGCCTTATGTTTTCTAAGTTTATTTAATAAAATTACATAAAATTTTTAGAATAATTTTTTATTAATAATAAAAATATCATTTTAAAATTTGAAAAAATATGGTCAAAATTGCGCAAGATATGAGTATTTAAAATAATATTTTCATTCTGCGCATACGCGGAAAACTAATTTTTTTTATCATATAACAGAATTTAGTACGTATATCTAAGTATTTCTTGAAAAGTATGAAAAAAAGTGTTATTATATATATATATATATATATATATATATATATATATATATATATATATATATATATATATATATATATATATATATATATATATATATAATCGCCCATTCGCAACTCCTTAGTTTCAAAATTTCAAAATTATCTTATTTTAGAGCAAACAACATGTATTTGCAATATTAATATATTATGTTGAGAAAAAATGCCTTGTTTCCTTTATCCATAAATTTCAAATACGAAAGAATTGAGTTACCTGTCGTAATCGGTTTGCAAAAAATTAACGGAAACATTTAATGTATTAGATTTAAAAATAATTTTGTCCACCACTAAACACAAATAATTTAAATAGATATATAAGGCCATATACAGGGTCCTCATAGGCCTTGAAAATTTTAAAAAGTGGTAACGAAAATAAAACAATTGTCGATATTTTAATTTCTATGTAACCACCACTAAAATTTCTCTTTCAAAGAAAGTATGTACGCATGAAAATTTCAGTTTGCTAACCAAATTTACTACCAATACTAAAATGTTTCAAGGACCACGGAAACCCTGCATATAGATGAACTCTTAAGCTCCAAAGTTCTATTATTGTTTCCTTAAATATCTGCTTCTTTCAAAAATTTTGCTTTAGTTCATCATCATAGCAATGCGACACACAACATCTCGAAATGTTTGGAATCTCTGTTGTTTTGTTCCAAAAGGCTGTCTGTGTATAAAAAATGGTTGTACAGTGCGCGAAAAGAAAAAAAGGAAAGAAAACGGACCACTTTGAATAACTTTTAATCTACTGATCAGATTATTGCGATCCTAATGGCTGTAAAGAATGATCTAAAATATGCTAATTAATAAGTGCAGAAGATATTTTAACACGTTCACGCCGGGGTGACCCACCGGTGGGTCACGCTAGATTGTCTCATCTTGGCAGCGCACCGGAGTAAAAACTGGTAACAATAAATTTCATTTTTTAGTTTTTTTCCGGGAATAATAAAAATCCATAACTACCAATTGTTTTTAATGGATGCAATTTTTATATTGAATTGCTTCTTCTCCGTGATAAATTTCCTTACAGTGAATTGTTATAGTTAAGAATAGATTAACTCCTCCCGAATATTATCTAATATTGAAATAGTTCTTCTACCAGTATTTTCACTTTTCCCGGCGTGAACGTGTTAAGTTACGAAAACTGATACAAAAACGTGTTTTCTTTGAATAAACATACCTTTCTTCGACGAATTCGGATCTTTGACCCCCAAAATATATGGTCCTAATGGTTTGATCAGGAGAACGCTTCAAAGTTTGAACCCTTTAATGTTAATTTTATTTTTTGCGTATTTCGCTATATCTTGAGAACTTTTTAAGTAAATTGAAAAAATTTTATACACAGTTATATAATTTGTTTATCCAAAGATAATTACGTGCAAAAAATAACTTTTAGTAAATATTTATTATTTTTTAATAATTTTTTTTAAGAGTGGTCAGAGACATTTTGAATTGCAAGGTATAAAATTTTTTGCATCATTCAGAAATGCCAACTGCTCCGGACAGGCGAAAATAATTTTAAAGAAACGGTAAATAAGTACAAAGAAAATTTTGAAAATATTTGACTATTTTTGCTTGCTTTTTTAAAGGTACAGCATGACGTAAGTACTGTAAAGTGGTGAATTATATAAGCCCACGAATCATTTAGAAATAGTGGTGGTTAAAAGTCTACTGAATTGAACTTATTAAGCCAAGAATCACAATTGATAAACTACCACTTTAAAATATATATATTTGCAAGGAGCAAGTTGGCATTTCTGTAATGCCGTTATACGTATTCGTTCATGCGTCAAATTGACGCGTGTTCGTAGAGATAGGTACATAAGAACCAAGTGTCAAAACCAAGTGCTAAAAAACTAAACTCTTTTAGAGAAATTCTGCCAGTTCTCAGAATATTAAATTTGAAAAGGGAAGAAGTAAGTATTCGAATATTCGTTTAGATATTTTTCTATCAATTTTTAAGTTTTTAATATGAGGTTGGCCAGCTTTAATATAGCCCATAATTGACCATTTTCCAAAGTAGCAGAGATGTCAACTTGCTCCGCTTTCTAAAAAAAATATTTTCTAGTGGTAACGAAATCTATTTTTAGTGTAGTGTTTTTGATTTTAAGTAATTTTTCCACCACTGTCATATAAAATGCAACTTTATATCCAATATCTCGTGGTGAATCCTGTAAAAAGTGGGCGTAATTATCCTTATTTTATTGGTTTTACCATTCATTAAACTATTAAACCAATTTATTATGACTTTTGCAGAAAGCGGAACAGTTGGCATTTCTAAAATAATATAACTACCAATTCATTAGTAATTTTTTTTATATAATAGTTTTTCATTTTTGCAATGCTGGTCGGCGTCACTTGTTTGCATTACTTTGAAAACAGTGACTAATGTTGCTGGCAAGAATGAAAAAATTAAAGTTGCAATTCGCTTACCTGCCAACTCTTCCGGATTTTCGGAAGATTTTATTTTTATATTTAAAGTGGTAGTAATTATATACTATTTTTTCTTTTATAATCTTAATTTTTAAATGATATTGATCACCACTATTCTTACAAAAATTAAGCACATATATTAATATGCGTTACTATCCTGGTTGTCAACTTAAATTTTCTCAAATACAACGTATTTGTTTGCTTAAAATTGAAGTTTTAATTTCCTTTCAATACCACTGGGAAAAATAATAATGGAAGGGATTAAAAGTTGGCAGGTATGAATTCGCTGAACCAAAGCAACTCCATTGCCTGCTTACCTCATTGCTCAACCAAAACTGTTCTAAAATTCCCGATGAATGGGATAGGGGCCGCTTCGCGGCCCAGGTGCCCAATAAAATCAAAACACTAGGACTAGAATTCGCTGAACCAATGACTCCTATAATTGAAAGCCTCCATACGGTTTTTTATAGGTAGTCCGATCAGACCAATTTGAAGGTAAACGAAGTAGTGAAAGAACCATTTAATTAAAAATTAGAAAGTGGTAACAAATATATGTCTAAAATTTTGTTTAATTTATGATTATAATTGGTTTGTTTTATTTGCTTGTCAACCACTACAGATTCAATTCTCAGATATATATGATAAATTTCTCTCAAGTACTTTCAAAATAGAATCTGGGTTCGTGCGCACAAGTGGTTCGCTTTTTAAATGATCTGCGCAGACTACTTATAATACACCATGTGGAGGCTTTCTGATGTAGGAGGTGATGGCTGAACACAGGGTATCCACAGTGTGGGAAGATAAGAAAAACTGTTGTCATACTTTCCAGCATTTCACAGTTTTGCTAAATTCTCAGTTTATAGCACTGAGGAAAAAAAATTTTGTTGCATTTATACAAATACGTTAACTTGCCTAATTCTGATGTGCTGATTTCAAATCTAAATTAAGTTTAGAGTAAAAAACTACATATTTTTTTTTCAAATTTGCATGTTTTAGGTGCCAACAAAATTTTAAATGTTTGCTTATAAATTGTTATATCACTATAAATATTGTGGCAAGTTTAACCCGTTCACGCCGGGAAAAATAAAAATACTGGTACGGGAAAAGAGAAAATACTGGTAGAAGAACTATTTCAATATTAGATAATATTACGAAAGAGTTAATCTATTCTCAACAATAACAATTCACTGTAAGGAAATTTATCATGGCGAAGAAGCAATTGCATCCGTTAAAAGCAATTGGTAGTTATGGATTTTTGTTATTCGCGGAAAAAAACTAAAAAATGAAATTTATTGTTACCAGTTTTTACTCCGGTGAGCTGCCAAGATGAGACAATCTAGCGTGACCCACCGGTGGGTCACCCCGGCGTGAACGTGTTAAATTTCAGTTCATTGAACGTGTTAAATTCAGTTTAGAAAAATAATTGCTTCAATTCTGAATTATTTAACACGTTCACGCCGGGGTGACCCACCGGTGGGTCACGCTAGATTTTCTCATCTTGGCGGCGCACCGGAGTAAAAACTGATAACAAATAAATTTCGTTTTTTAGTTTTTTTCCGGGAATAATAAAAATCCATAACTGCCAATTGTTTTTAACTGATGCAATTGCTTCTTCGCCGTGATAAATTTCCTTACAGTGAATTGTTATTGTTAAGAATAGATTAACTCCTCCCGAATATTATCTAATATTGAAATAGTTCTTCGACCAGTATTTTCTCTTTTCCCGTACCAGTATTTTCACTTTTCCCGGCGTGAACGTGTTAAGACCATAGAGTTGATATAGTAGGTAGAGGAACCAAGTCCGCTTTATTCCTTCCGAAAAGACACGCCACAGATAGCAAGAAAAGAGTTACAATCACGTGATGGAAAGAGTGCAATACTTGGCGCAGTATCACAAATGTTGGCGCACTAAGTTTTTAAACAGCTTTATTTCGATATTACCGATGCGCAAATAATCGGAGCATTTGAAAGAGAGAAAAAAAATATTTTCGTTAATCATATTTCTTTAATATTATTAAATGGGTTTTTAAAACATGAGTTTTTTTTCTCTTAACAAATAATCTTTAATTAAAGTACTGCCTTTATTTAAAAAAATTCAGTAGTTCTCGTCTGTACCCTTAACACTATTCCTTAAAATTTATTCATTATATAAAAATAAAAAACGATATTCTGCATCACTTATATTTATTACTATATTCAGAAATTTTTTTTTAAATGTTTTTATTGCAAAAACCTATTTAAAAAAAAATTACTAATATATATTGTAATAACTATTGTTATTTTTAAAAAAAAAATAATAACTTCGATACAAAAATCAGGATTTTTTTTAAATCTACCAGGGCTTAAAATGTGAATTTGAAAATGTTGTCCTTCTTTTTTAATGAAACACAAGTTCGTTTAAAAAATTAATTTAATCTTTACGTTTTAAAAGTTTTATCACTGTTAGATAAAACAAATTGTAAAATTAAACAGATTGTCTGAAAAAAGTTCGATGCTTAGAAATAACGTTAATGTTGCAACACCTTTATCATTTTTATTTATGCTCACCAAAAGACTGCTCGAGAGGTAATATCAAATTTCGGGAAAAATAGCTTCGGGGAAAATAAAACCCGTTTTTAGTAGAACAGATTAGTTAGAAAACATATTTTTGATTAAATTTAATTACGTTTAGAATTTTATTTATATATTGAATACATTAAATTATTTATACAATAAAGATTATTTACATTATTAATTTAGAATTTTGACTTCTTTTTTTCCTGACACTTAAAATAGATATTTTCAAAAATAAACTGCTGTTGCATTTTAACTTAATACTCAACAATTTGTCTAAATATGAAATAAAATATTTATTCTAATATAAAAGTTTTCAGCTCCGAATAGAGAAAAATATAAGATTAAAAGCATTAAACTAATCAAAGAAAATAATAAAAGAGTTTAATTAGAAATTTTACTTTGTATTTCATGTACAATCTAATTCCATAAATTACTAGGAAGTTTAAATTGTACACACAAAGAGACTAGTAGAAAAGCTTTCGAAATTTAAACAAAAAATACTTAAATAAAAGAGAAAGCAATTAGAATTTTTACTTTGTACTAAATGTAGATCGAAACTAATGACGAACTTATAATTAAAATATCTTACTTTTATTTGTGATAGAAATTGCAATTTATGCAACTTTTTATGAGGTAAATTTATGCAACTATTATAGGTCAATGTATATTTAATAATTTTTATACAGAAAACCAGTATCTTAAAAAGTAGCAGTTAAAAATATTTTACTTTACAAATAAAAGAACCATAATCATTTTATGGACATTAAGAAAATTACAATGCCCATCCATAAAAAATGTAATTTTCTTAAAAATAGTAAGTGCATTTAAAACTATATCTTTTAGCCAGCTGCAAATTAAATATATGCAATCTAGATAAAGGTAAAAACAGTTGAAATTTTACAAGAAAGGTTCACGATGCTAAATCTTTGCACCACAGCCAGCTGTTAGCCTTGGCCGTCTGAGCAGTTTATTCCATACCAATGCATAACATGCGCTAATTTACTGCACTAATTTACTCCTATACAACTTATCCACTTCTATGTTATGTTTTCTAAATTTATTGCACTAAATCAAACTAATTCTATGCTTTAATATACTAGTAAAATAAAGTATTTCCAATAAAGCAACTATTTTTAAATAAAAAGAAGATAAACAAGTACTTAATGATTAGATTAAATATACCTTAATTTATTTTCTAAATAGTACATAATTTGTATTCATTTTATGTATAGTAACAGAATTATATAATTTTATTAAAAATTAACACTAAAACTACTATACACTATTTTATATTTAAATACTAAAAATATTTCATAGAATTTAATTATTCATCAAACATATAAGAATATACAAATAATTTGGTTTTTAAGCATTCCTATGTAATTTAAAAAACACAACTTCTTATGTACCATACTTTTTATTTAAATATATATATTTAAAGGAAACATTTTAGAACAAGATAAATATTGGGTTTTAGTAATCAAGAGGTAAAGATATACAAAATCTTCAGAATATACAGAAATGATATCGACATTTAAAGAGAACTAAACAAAACCGAAAGTTTACTCAACTGTTCCTTGGCGCTAAAGTATCTCGCCAAGGAAGCCAACAAAGCTTTGCAGCTATTTCAGCTAAAAATAGAATATATATTGAAATATACTTAAACATTTTAAGTTTAAAGTTTAAGAAACAATAAAAACTTATGTTAAATGCAAAAAAAGTGAGCAAAAACGAGCGTAATTGATTATTAAAGCAAATAAAACATGATTATCAGAGCATGACTGAGTATCGGAAAAATTTTAAAATAAATTTTTAAATACAAAAAGTGAAAAAAAATGTCGCCCTTTCTTGTAAAAAGTTATCGGACAGTCCCTAGAAAGCTTCTCCGTGCAGCAAAATGCTCAGGACTTTTGTACCATTCTTATTTCTGAATTAAAAAGACAGACAGTTAATTGCATCAGACGATCGCAATGCTAAACGAATGGACGGGAATCGAAGCGGTCTCAGTGAACGGCAAGTTTGGGCTACAGTCACGTGACTTTATCTTGTCCACGGGTCGGGGGTTATTCTACTCTCTCTACCCAGTATTTCAACTCTATGGTTAAGACAACATTGTGTCTATAAAATAACAAGCAAAACTTCATGCATAGGTCGTTGTAATGGATCGAAGCAATGGATCACGTATTAAAGAGCGTATGTGTGAGTTGCCGCTTAGCATTTAAATAAAAAAGAGGATTCTAATAAATTAATATTGTATAACTTAGTCTCGTCTTACTTAAGTAAATTAAGACGAGACTAATTTATTTGTTTTAAACATTATACAATAATGAAGTTTTCAAAAAACTCAAACATTATTTTTAAGATATTCAGTTTACCCTTTGTATGATAAATATAATATTTAAAAAAATTACACATTCTTGGTTTTATTACAAAAAAATTTAAATATTCGCCCAATTCAAATTTATCTTGTAATTTTTTTTTTACTAATGATTAGTTATTTTCAACTTTTCTTTTGTGTTGATTCGGTATTTTTCTCTGTCCTTGTCACAGAACACTATTTTGCTGGTGCTGGAGCTTTGAAATTTGGACATTGACTACAAAAAGTGGTTTCAACCCCCGATTCTAAAATTCGTTTAAAAAATTTTATTAGTCGGTTCGGGAGAGATGCTTGAAAAATTATTTTTTCGCATTAGAATAAGATTAGTCATTGTTATAACTGAAACTGCAGACGATTCTGTTTAAGATTTTATTGCACGTTCTTTAACCCCTTGGGGACGGGTGATTCAGAAAAGCATTTGTGCAAAATCAGAATCAAGTTGCAATTAAATTAAAAACGGTAACTTAAATGTAGTCGTTACTAATTTGACAGACTTACTTTGCTTTTATTTTAATTATTGTTAGTTTAATCATATATATAATCAATGTTAATTCAAAGTATAACTAAATAGTTTTATTTTGAACAAAGTAATGGTGAATTAAATAAATCAGAAAATTATAACTCCGCCCACAAATAAATTGCTAAAGAAATACTTTGATTACCAGTTTTATCTTCTTACCCTCATTTATACGGTTTCTTGCTGTCACGTATTTGTGACAGTCGGCGCGAAAGGGTTAATGCTTAATTATTTTTCACAAACTCAGTCATCACTTTAGACAGCATGTGAATTGGTGATACGTCACTGAGTTTGTCTTTTTAAAGTTATCTGAAACCACAAGATTATTTTGTTTATAATAATGGCTTTAAAACGCGTTTTTATAGAGCTAAATGATTTAAAATCAACGGTAATTGAATTAAAAATAAGATATATTCAATAAAGCAAAATCAACTGATGAGTTTACAAAGTGAAACAAATCTCTATGTTTTATTGTCACCGATAATGCTTAACACGGTGAGTGCTGCGTCAGCCATCGGTGGCTGACACTGGACTTTCCATTTAGGCCGCGTCAACCACCGGTGGCTGACACTGAAATTACATTCAGGCTGCGTCAACCACGGGTGGCTGACACTGAAATTACATTTAGGCTGCGTCTGCCACCGCTTGCTGACACTGACCTTTCACACAGGGGTGAACGCGAGACGGAAAATAGGAAAAGCTGGTAGTAAAACCATTTCAGTTATAGTTAGTTTTAGGGAGGAGTTTACTTATTACTTTTAGTTTACTTTTTAAAATTATTCAACAATATCTACTTCATTTTGAAAAAGAAGCAGTTATATATATATGGTAAAATTATAAAATAAATCTTGGTAGTTACAGATATTTTATTTTTCTCGAAAAAGTGCTAGACTGAAATATCTTTCGTACCAGTTTTTTCTCCTTTCCGTCTTGCTATATAGGGGCTTTCAGCGATGCGTTCACATAGGCCTCGAAAACCAGCTGGCTGACAACGTATAACATGATATAGAACTATAAAATTTACACTATTATTATGGAATTGCAGAAAAATTATTCGATATATAATAAATAATTAATTATTGTGATTCTTGGTTTAAAAAATTAAATTTAGTAGATTTTTATCTACCACTATTTTTAAACAATTCGTTGACATATGTAGTTCCCCAATTTTTTCAGATTTGTCATGCTAAACCTTTTATAAACTAGCAAAATCTGTCTATATTTAAAAATTTAGTTTGTAGTTATTTACCGTGTGACCATGGCTAAAAGCCCTTACATAGCAAGACGGAAAAGTGCAAAAACTGGTACGAAAAGCATTTCATTTTAGCATTTTTTTTTTTTTGAGAGAGAGAAATAAAATATCTGTAACTATCAAGATTTCTTTTATAATTTTAGTCTATATATAAAACTGCTTATTCTTCAAGGATAAAGTAGATATTGTTGAATAGTTTTAAAAAGAATAAGCTAACTCCTCCCGAAAACTAGTTGTAACTGAAATGGTTTTACTACCAGCCTTTCCTCTTTTCCGTCTCGCTTTCACCCCGCGTGTGACCAGACTAGCAAGCAATGTAAAATTAGCGTGGCATTCAACGTGTTAATTAAATTTAGTAATTAATTATCTTTACTGGTATTATGGAAATTGGTGCTGTTTCCAATAGGTACTATTGTGCTATATGGTCCTAATTCAATAACATAAAGCCATCGTCAAAGGCTATGACATACCCAGAGATGCCAACTGCTCCGGACAAGTAAAAATAATTTAAAAAACGGTAAATAACTATAAATTAAGTTTTGCAAATATTTGACTATTTTTGCTTGCTTTTTAAAAGGTAGAGCATGACATGAATATTTAAAAGTGGTGAATTATATAAGCCTACGAATTATTTAGAAATAGTGGTGGATAAAAATCTACCAAACTCAATTTATTAAACCAAGAATCACAATTCCTAAACTACCACTTTAAAATATATAGTTGCTGTCCGGAGCAAGTTGGCATCTCTGCATACCTGCCAACTTTTAATCCTTTCCATTATCATTTTTCCCAGTGGTATTACAATGGAATTAAAACTTCAATTTTAAGCAAACAAATACATTGTATTTGAGAAAACTTAAGTTGACAACCATGATAGTAACGCATATTAATATATGTGCTTAATTTTTGTAAGAATAGTGGTGATCAAAATCATTTAAAAATTAAGTTTATAAAAGAAAAAAAGTATATATTTACTACCACTTTAAATATAAAAATAAAATCTTCCGGAAAATCCGGAAGAGTTGGCAGGTATGCTATGAATTAAAAAAATTGAAACATTTTAACTTTATTAATTGTGTCGGTACATGTCTTTTAGTTTTGTTTAATTTTGTAGCGTTGATCAGAGCTGTGGAGTCTGTTGAAATGTTCGATTCCAATTTTGATTCTGGTCTTTCCCGTAAACTTGACTCCGATCAATAAACAATTAAAATTACCACTAAATTCCAGGAAAGAACTAATTGTTACGAAATCATCTTTTATAATTTTTTGTAATGTAACTTAATACTATTTAACTAATTTGATTGCTAATAAAAAAACCTCCATCTTTATTCTTTCTGTCTACTCAGTTGATAATTGAGTAGTTCAGCAGATTAATATAAGCTTTACTCTATAGTTATTTGCAATACAGATATGATCTTATATCGAGTTTTGCATTTAATACCAAATTTACAAAAAGGAGAAAATATTGGTGTGGTGGTGATGCTGGTGGTCACCATTCTTATCATATGGTGGAAAATATCTTCATTATTGTTCTTTTTGGGTGATAATAAATGGATGAAACAAAATGATTCTCCAGGAAATTAACAAAAATCGTAGTAAAAAATGTATTTATTTAACAATAATTCGTAAAGATTCGAAACAATGGCCATTATATAACATTACAAATTATCAAAATAAATCCCTTACAGGGATCAAGAAAATACAACCTCGATATTGAAAATTTTTGTTAGTATTCTGTTAAAATTACCTTTTTTTAAAAACGGTTAGGATGGCTAGGACAGTTGCCACTGGCTATTTTCCTAAAATTACATAAAACAGGGTTGCCTAAAACAGGGTTACATAAAACGGGTTGACAGGGTTACATAAAACGGGCGACAAAAAATTCAAAATATGGTGGTGACTAATAAAATTAAAACCTTTATTAAAAGATATTATACTTAGCAACTATTTTAGCATATTTTTTTAACATACTATTAAAAGTGAGTGTAAACATACTGGAAGCTGGATATTGAGTGTAACTTTATATTTAGCGTGAAGAGCCACAAACCGATTCATCAATACTGGGCAGACATGTAACAAGGCATATAGTTAAAACAAAGAATATCTTTGGTTATAAGGCATATCTTTGGTTATATTCTTTGGTTAAAAGGCATTTTTTTGGTTACATTCTTTGGTTATAAGGCATAAGTTGTGGAAAAGAAGGGAAGGAAGAGATCTCCATTGTCAGTGGGTGGAAACATTGTCTTTGTTTTAAGTATGAATAATTTGAAATGAAAGTTATAGTAGTTATAATTGAATAATTACAGAGATAATAAATAAGCAAAAATAAAATAAGATTCTACCACTTTTAACATTGCTTGTCGCTCGTGGCATCCCTGCTTATAATGAACAATAATAAAGTTTACAAAAATATTTTTATCAGGGCTCGAAAAACCACCCGTCCTCGGCGGTCAAAAATTCCTCGCGGACAACGAATTTCTCGAATCCGACGTCCGCGCGGACGGCCCTTTTCCCGTTAATGTTCGTGATAAATTTTAAATTTTTGTTGGAATATATATCAAATTTTAATGGGCGTCATTAAAATTTAAGATACATAACATCGTTAAACACCAGAAAACTTCAGCCCTCCTATCCCAAGCTATTTATAAAGACCTAATGCAGCAAAATGACCCACAATACAGCAACATACAGCGTATGGTGGAATTGATGTTTTCTCTGTCTGGGAGTACTGTAGCGGTTAAAATAGGCTTTTCAGCGATGAACTTACAAAAGAACACATTATGTACTGTTATTAAACATGAAGCGTTAAAGGCAATTATAAACATCTACCTAAATGGAAAACCCCCTTCAGATTTCTGTGCAGAAACCTCTAAAAATCATTGGCATGATTGTGGAACTGGCAAACGTCATATTTGATTCATCTCGGGGACGGGTAAAATTTCTGAGTTTTTTCGAGCTCTGTTTTCAATTAGGTGACCACCAAAAAGTACTCCTTTACAAAGAGTAGCAAGTTGGCAACTCTGCATATATCAGTAATGCCAACTGCTCCGCTTTCGGCAAAATATTTTAAGTAACGGTAGACAATATAAAAAGTAAAATTTACATAAATTTGTTTCTCTTCGCCAATATTATAAAAGGCTCTCCACGAATAAATGGGAGCTAAGTGACTTGTTACATGGATATCTGATTAATTTAAATGTAGTGGTGGGCAACATAACTTTAAATCAAATCTTCTAACTCAAAATTCCATGCAAACATTTTATATTCAAAACTATTTCCACAAAGTGGAGCAAGTTGGCATCGCTGATACATTGCTACTTTTTACACAGTGGGCTCATACTTAAGTCGCCTAATTATGCAGGTAAAGGTATGGGAACCCCTGGTAGCTTAGGGGATAGAGTGTTTGCCTTTCAATGACATAAACTGGGTTCAAATCGCAGCGATGGCTAGTCGATACGAATTCCGCAACAAGCTCTCACCGACCACAGTGCTGACGTCCTCACTATCCTCAGTGGTAGATGGATGATGGGTTAGAATCCCCTTATCACCAGGCTAACCGTGAGAGGTTTTCGAGGTTTCTTCCTTCATGAAACGCAAATGCGGGTTAGTTCCATCAAAAAGTTCTCCACGAGGGCAAATTTCTTCCAATACTTGATCCAGGACTTGTCTTCTGGATTGGGTTCAAAATTACAAGGCCAAGCGTTTTAACATTAGTAATTGTTAACCCAAAAATTGAGTCGCCTGTTCAATGACGGTTATAAAGGAATGCGGGCGATGAAAAGTCAAGGTTTGCAACTCTGTTAACAGGGTAAGCCAGACTGTTCTGGTTGAAAATATGTGAAAAGTGTTGTTATGTAACGGTGGCACTGCATTAATGTTATAATTAACTGGGTATTTGATTGTGTTAGCAACCACTAAAGGGAAGTCGGTTGGGCATATATCAATAATGCTGAAACTGACCCTTTTCGAGGTACCTTTTCTACGAAACTATTTATGATATCGCTTTGAAATTTTTTGGGAACATTTGAGATTTTGTCAGTTAGTTGCATGCGGAATCCTTTAGCGTTAACAGGAATATTTTTCGAGTTATGAAAGATTTTTGATGAAACTTTTTAAAAAATTAAAAATTCGCAGCTCATAATTTTTTTTAAAAATTTCGGTCAACTATATGTATTAACAGTTATCACAGTATAAGCATGTATACGTAAATATTCTGTGAAAAAAACTAAAGCAATATCTTGTTTAGTTGTTGAAAAAACGTACATAGAAAAAGGTCAGTTTTAGCATTAAAAAATATAATTCCTTGGCAAGATTCCCACAGGCCTTAAAATTGTTGAAAATTTTAACGAAAATGAAGCAACCAATATTGTTTTTATATTTATTTCTTACCATCCCCCTAATATACCTAAGTTATTTTGATATACAAAATACCTAAGTTATTTTGTAAAATAATAATTATACCTTGATGATATAGACATTAAAGTGATGTCTTAAAATAAGTGATTGCTACTAGCATTTCGCAAATTTACCAACATTAAAAAGTTTTATGGCCCGTTGGAAAACTACTTTGTTTGAGATTCAACAAATGGGTAACAGCCATAACAAGTAAAATATTTTGGTAGCTGCGAACATAATAACATTGAAAAAATAATATTAATATTAATACCATTTTTTTTTCAATTTTTCCAGGTGTATATGAGCCCTGATTACACAACCGGTAAAGACAAAAAACTGATAATAAAAATATCACGCTTTCAATCAGGAGAAGTAACATTATTAACAATTTACTACTTAATAACATGCAGTTTAGTTTGTTCACAAATATTTACCAAGTGAATGTATGGAATATTAAGAAGAGGAAATATCAAGAAAAAGTAATAATATTAGAGAAATATACTCATACCCTCCAACTGCTACGGAATTTCCGTAGTTTCAGAAATCTTCTTTTCAGACGGTAGCAAAATTAATGTCTTAATAATTTAAAAAAATTAATTTTAACGTAACTTGTCCACTATTACTTATTAAAGTGCAGGCCATATGGCTAGATTCTTAAGTTCTGATAAAAGTTTTATGAGAGATCTATTTGCTTTAAAAATTTCTACTTTGGTTCGCTACCACTAGAAAAAAATTATTTTCAAAATCTTCATAAGTTGGAAGGTATGTATACTAAAAAAGTATACGGAAATAAATATTACGAAAAAAAAGTGGAAGTCATGAAAAGTAACTTTTCCTGAAAAGGTGAAAGTGGAATGCTCTTCCTACCAGTATTTTATCTGCTCCGGAAAAATAACAGCCCTGAGACAAATTTTCATTTTATAACTAAACTTTAATTAGCGCAATTTTTATTAGGTACAAAATCAATCTTTCAATAAAAATACACTATTAATTGCCTACTTCAGTGAAAAATACATTCTGTTGTTAAAATGGTGCAAAGTTATTTATGTTCATAATACTTCGTACACTAATGTTTTAATTTTCAAAAAACAATGCCGAGAATGAAATAATTTAGTTAGTAATTTTTGCCTTTTCGAAAGAAAGAACTTTTTCTCAAAGTTAAAGAGTTAACATGCCCCATGTGTAAATAGCAATAAAAGTGAGGAAAATAAATTAATATACCACACTTTCTTATTAAAACTCCTTGTAACGGTACACCTATTTAATATTGTAGGCAGAATTCTTTAACCTAGCAAATATAATTGTTAACTTGTCTTGTCTTGAAATTTGAGCTGGACACCTGGGCCGTGCAGCAGCCCCTATCCCATCCATCATGTTTCTTTTATATTTGCGGCAGAACTTAAAGGTTAGCAGTCTATGTGGTGGCTGTTATATTATTGCTAAGAATTGTTTGGAGTTTAAATAGCTATTTAAATTAAGTAGTGGTAGTCAAATAAGTCAATATAAATCTAATTTTTTAATCTAAAATAAAAATAGTATTTTACCACTTTATAAATAAAAAAAATTCTGTCCACAAAATCGGGAGATTCTGCAATTGTAGAATACATATTTCTCCATATACTGTATTTATACAGTATACATATAGATTGTATAAATTTCATCTATAGACTATATTGGCATAAGACATTTATGATTAAAAACCTAAACTATCCTTATTAAATAGCTTAACTATTGAATATTAGATATACAATATAAGATATGCAAGATATATTTTGATGAATAAGAAAAAATAAAATATAGAATGTATAAAAAAAAAGTCTAGCAGCTGCTCAGAAAATATTTTCCCATTGAAATCACTTCACTTAACCCTTTCGCGCCGACTGTCACAAATACGTGTCAGCATAAAACCGTATGAAGCAGGGTAAAGAAGATAAAACTGGTAATCAAAGTATTTCTTTAGAAGTTTATTTGTGGGCGGAGTTATAATTGTTTCATTTATTTAATTCACCATTACTTTGTTCAAAATAAAACTATATAGTTATACTTTGAATTGACATTGATTATATATATGATTAAACTAACAATAATTAAAGTAAAAGCAAAGTAAGTCTGTCAAATTAGCAACGACTACATTTAAGTTACCGTTTTTTATTTAATTACAACTTGATTCTGATTTTGTACGAATGCTTTCCTGAATCACCCGTCCCCAAGGGGTTAAAGACTTATAAGAATAAATTGAAATTCGTTGTATTATTCAACCACAACATTTTAAAAAACCCAAAAATATAAGTGATTTTTCGATATCTCAAGTTTTTGAATTTATTTTTTTAGAAAAAATAATAACTTACCACTGTCCAAAAGATATGAAAGCGCTTAAAATCAACCAATTAATTGACATTAGAAGATTATAAGCAGTTGATGAAGAGAGTAACATTAGGGGATTCGACCTCCCATGGGCTGTCAAAACGACATTGCCCCTTGAGTTCTTCATTCGTCACATGTGCATTCCAAGTCTTAGAAAAATGTCAAAAACTCGAATGTCGTCATGACAGAGGGAACACGCGGAAAAACTTAACGAACGCGAAACTTTTTTTACCTGTTTCTTTGCATCCTTCAAACATCGCTATTCTCAAGCACTGAGAGAAAGAAAAACCTTCCAGTGTAATTTTACCAGAGCCTGCCTACTCGCGCTCAATCAAAACTACCGGCTTTTAAGAATAGTAGTTTCGTTTACTAGCGCCAACTCATTCGCCAAAGAAGCGCAAATTTTAAACATGAAAGTTTATTTTTAAAATATTATTTAAAAAAAATGAATTAAATTATACATGAAATTTAGAAATACCAAAATAATTAGCAAATGGAACTTTTTTCAGTTATTTAATATAGCTAGTTCCCAGTACGTTTGGAACATTTAGAGCACTTATTGAATATTGATTCAGTTAATAAATAAACTTTTTTACGAATTTCAAGTGCGTTATTGTTATTCTGGTTACATAGTTCAATATTTTAAATAATTTGTAAATATTTTATGAAACTTTCAAATAATTTTATATAATCCAGTTGAAATAAATTTTTATGAAATAATTTTTAAACAATAACCGTTTTTGTTGTTCTCTAAGATTTCCCCTTAATACGAAGAGAAAGATATTTGAACTATAGAAGAACTTTCATTCGAAAATATACTTTTATGCTAACTAAAATAAAACCCAATGACATGGTTTTCATGTAAAACTATTGAGCACGTGTTTTTTTTTAAAGCCGAAACTTTTTTTTATTTTTTTTTATGAACTTAGGGTTTAAAACCGATGATCCTCTGGAATGTTGAAAACAAAAACATATCGATGTACAAATAAAAATACTTTTTGCGTAACGAGTGATTCACGGCACTGACAATTATTTTATGTTTTACTACCTCCCAACTAATTATTAAGAAATGTATACTTTCAGTGAACCTTTACATCGAATGTCAAACGTAATTCAAGAATTTTTTTTTTTTTTAAATACACTTTCTTATACTTTGACTGTCAGTAACTACTAGCACCAATAGTGGACGACAAATGTAATGAATACATGCCATGGAGTAGTACCTAACAAAAAACAAATGAGTCGTGAATATTTGGCGTGACGTTAAACTTGATCTTTAAGTCGCAAGAAACTGAAATGTTTTGGAAGAATTTACATGACAAAACTGTTGACACAAATTGAAAGGTCATGGCTTGAGACTTTGAGAAATGTGTTTTTTTCATTTACTCAGAGAAAATTTGAATCGACCAAAATCAAAAGAACATCAAAAGAATATGAGCTTTAAAATTGCATGTATGTGAACTACTACCGAAATAAGAAATTTTGGTGATGAAATTTTGGTGATGAATTGGGCATTTTTTCCCAATTTTAGAACCAAGGGATTTAAACGACTTCAATACTAAGGGTTAATGAATAACAAGTTAATAACGAATTAGACTTTACGGCTCCCGAGGCCCATACGGTAAAAGAAGCGTTATACGGTCCGTTGTTGACTGTACGATTCACTAGCACCCTGATTCACTAGCTAGTAATATCAGTTAATGTGTGGCTTCTCTAGCCACAAGTAACAGGACTGCTAAGTGAATCACTTTTGGTAAAACATTTTTTAAAGTTGCAGAGTTTTGTTTAATGTGAACATTTTAAAAGAATCACCACGATAATATTAAATGAGCTGTGGTGGCGCAGGGGATCGAGCGTTCGCCTCCCAGCGAAGTGAACCGAGTTCGAATCCCAGTGATGTATGGTCGATTCGAATTCTGCACCCGACTCGCACCGACCACAGTGTTGACGTAAAATATCCCCAGTGGTTGACGGATCATGGGTTAGAGTCTCCTTACCGTCAGGCTAACAGTGGGAGCTTTTCATATTTCCTCTCTCCTTGTAACGTAAATAGGGGTTAGTTCCATCAAAAAGTCCTCCAAGAAGGGAAATTTCTCCCAATTCTTGATCCACGAGTTCCCTTGTCTTCTGGACTTGAGCATTGGTAGTTGCTAATCCAAAATTGGGTTGGTTATTCAACGACTGTTATTAAATAAAATGAAATATCATTGGACAGATGCGTCCTTTTGTATGAAATTTCGGATTATTTAAATGTAGTGGTGGGAAAAATAACTTTGAATCAATGTTACATTAATTTCACTACCACTAGAAAAAAAAATATTCTACAAAGTGTAAATTGGAATCTCTACGTACAATACTGTTCTTGACATACAATGTAGCTGAGCCATCTTAGATCCTGCTCGTTCATGGCCAATGCCTTTGTAGGTTTTTTTCAATCTCTATTATTGACACCGTTGACCAAGGAAATCAGACGATTTTGAAAATTAAGTAGCCCATGCATCTAGTGCCTATTATTTGTCCTTGATGAAGGGTGTGAAATTCAGAAGTTTTACAAATGATGGTAGTTGAAACAACTAATTAACAACAACTGAAGTACCAGATGAATATGCAGTTACCAAAGCGTCTTTAGGTGCGCTTAGATAAAGCACAGTGATTAATGATTTGGATTGTGCTTTTTATCTCTAATTCAAATGAAAATTAATGGAATTAGCTCTTCAATGTATAACTCGATATTTTTTAAAAATTTTGAAGAAAAGTTGATACTGACTATAAATGCTACTATAACAATAATTGCTAGCATAACTATATAATTTTTGCATAACTATAAGTACTACTATAGCTATAAGTGCTTGCTACAACTATAACTGAACCTAAGGGATTATAACTTTGCTACTATATGAAATAAGTGTAACGCAAAGTATACACCTATAGAAATTTGAAAAATTTTATAACTAAGTTGCATTAAAATAATTTGTAACTATATGACAGTGGAGTCATATTTTATCATTCATATGTATTTTGGTAATGTCAAAAACATACTACCCATTAGCTTGATTTGAGAGAACAGAATTCTATGCAAAAAACGTGACTTGCATGTTTTTTTACAGTTTTCAATTAGTTTAATGAAATTTCAAATAACCTAGTTTCATGAACTGTTGAATTGCACGTAGTTATTGGAAAAAGGAATGAACATTACCATATAATAAATGTATTAAAAGTATGACTTATTATTTTACTCACACACATAGAATTAACTCATCAGAATAATCAATTGAAAGGTTTACTGTGAAACTACATGAAAACCAAAGTGCAAACACGAAAAACCACAAGAAAAAAATTGTTCCATAAAAATAAAATTTAAAAAAAATGAGGAAGTCTGGTACGTATTCTATATATTTTATATTATTGTATTTTTAGTAATGTTTAGGGGTAATATATAATATAATTTGGGGTAACATGAAACCAACTGAAACTTTTAGAAAAAGGAGTTTTTACGCAATCAAAAATTTGGCTTGTTGCAATGTTGTTATAAAAACTATTTTCCAAATTGAATAGAAAAAAATTAAGATTTGTTATTGTTTCCTAATATGGCAATAGATAATTTTAATGTTACACCAAGTATAAAAATAAGGAGCACAGTAGATGTTGACATACAAGATTTTCGAATCGAGTATTTTATGTATGGTTTTTTCTACAGAATCCTCATATCAGAATCATCAAAATGAATAAAAGCTTTAACAAATTTCTTATCACAGATCCACCTATAACATCAGCTTCAACAACTACAATATTGAAAGTTCTATCAAGCGTTTCCCTACGTTGACCATCAACCAGCATCCAAAACGCAAGTCACACATAGATTAGAACAAGCTGCTCCGTTTCATTTCCATTATTATTATTTATTCAAGCAAAGTGCTTGAATCCCCCTGACAGCAACCACATTGTGTTAACCTCAAAAAAACCAAACAAAATGACAAATACTACTCGATAAATGGGATAAAGGCCGCTTCGCGGCCCACGCACCTAGATCCAAAAGAAAGACAAGACTTTAATTGATATTTTACTACCATTAGGAAAGTACCGCTTTGAAAAGCATATATGTTGGTAGGCATGCAATTATATTTAAAAATATTTGTAATAATTTCCCAAGACTTAAACATACCATTATAGTCATAGTAGTACTTTGGAAAGGGCACGTAGGCCGCGAAGCAGCTTCTGTCCCATCCGTCATGAATTTGTTTGAAAGTTTGTTTCAACACTGTGAGGTCAGCCGTCCATGTGGTTGTGAATAAGTAGTTCGAGAACTTTGCTCGTGGATATTAAAATGATAGGAAATAAAACGAAGCAGCTTGCTCAAAAATTTTAGTGTTCTGGCTATGGATGAGGTTCATGCACTTTGCTCGAGGAAATAATAATAACATTTAAAAATAACACAATATATTTTCAAAAATGCCCTTCTCTTATTAGAACTTAGGAAAAACAACTTTCTCCTACTCGACCTATTTATTATTATTTAATGTTACTTATATGCAGTGGTGGATAAAACTCTTTCAATCCTAGTTCATTAAAATATTAGTACAATAACTTTGCTACCACTAGGAAAAGTATTTTCCATGAATATTATATGGAAATAACAGAGATACCAACTGCTCCGGACACGCTAAAATAACTTTAAAAAAACTGTAAATAACTACAAAGTAAATTTTGCACATATTCGACTATTTTTGCTTGCTTTTTAAAGGGTATAGCATAACATAAGTACTACATAGTGGTAAATCATATAATTATTTAGAAATAGTGGCGGATAAAAATCTACTAAATTGAATTTATTAAACCAAGAATCACAATTCATAAACTACCACTTTAAAATATATATTTGCTGTCCGGAGCAAGTTGGCATCTCTGAAATAATACAGTAGCTCTGAATAACTGCTGTGCAAATGTACAATGAATTCAAACGAAAATTAATGCCGTCTAATTTTTTTCATTTCTAAAAGTCCGTGCATTAACCTTTTCGGGACGGGCGAGTCAGAAATGTATTCGTACAAAAAAAGAATCAGGATCATAAAAAATAAAAAGCGGTACCTTAAAGTATGGGAATGGTTAATTTAACAGGCTCATTTTTGCTTTCGCTTTAAATCTACAGGGATGCCAACTTGCTCCGCTTTGTAAAATAGTATTTTCGAGTGGTAGCGAAATTTGAGTTACTTTTAGTTTAGTATTTTTCATTTTAAGTAATGTTTTCACCACTAAATATCAAAAATTATAAGTATCACATTAAATGCAACCTTATCTCATCTATCTACTGGTTACTCTATTGAAAAGTAGGAGTAACTATCTTTCTTTAACGAATATCACTATATAACTTCCTACCACTTTATTAAACTATTCCAGAGAGCGGAGCAGTTGGCATCCCTGAATCTAACACATCCAATCCATGTCTGTTAAAAGCGTAACCATATAATTTTTAATTTGAACTAAGTAGTGGTGAATTAAATATAGTGAACTATTATTATCCACAGAGATGCCAACTGCTCCGGACACGCCGAAATAATTAAAAAAACGGTAAATAACTACAACTAAATTTTGCAAATATTTGACTATTTTTGCTTGCTTTTAAAAGGGTATAGCATGACATAATTACTAAATATTGGTGAATTATAAAAGCCTACGAATTATTTAGAAATAGTGGTGGATAAAAATCTACTAAATTGAATTTATTAAACCAGGAATCACAATTAATGAACTACCACTATAAATTATTTGTTTGCTGTCCGGAGCAAGTTGGCATCTCTGCATCCACAAATAACCTGCTACAAAAATAGTTTGGCTACCAGTTTTATCCTTTTTACACTAACCGCCGCCAGCCAGAGAATACGTATATGACTCGCCCGTCTCGAAGAGGTTAAGCGTTTATAACCCAATGGCATCAATTGACGAGTGAGATTTATCGCGCATTTATTTCGAATAAATAAAAAGTGGTAGCAAAGGCAAAAATATGTTTCTATATGTCCATTTTAGAAGGAAATAATAGAGAGTTCTACGACTTTATTTAAAGAGGCAATTAAATAATAAGTAGAAAAGGTTTTAAGAATTTCGCCATTACCGAAATACAACTCTGCTTACGCTTCCGACATTTTATAAAAACCTTTCAATTATTTATACATTATTGTGGTCAAAATCTTTTTAAATCAAATGCTTAAATAAAAATTCCGCTAACACTTCTTTAAATATTCGGGAAAAATCCCCGGATAAAAACCGGAGAAGTTGACAGGTCTGTACTTTGTTTAATACTATATATATATATATATATATATATATATATATATATATATATATAATATAAATGATAATGTGAGAGAGCATCGAATTTGATTTGGTTAACTAATCGACTAAATTTAAAAAAAAAAAACAATCATCTTTAGGAAAAAACTTATTAGCAGCTTTAAATTTGGTTTTTTCTTCTTTGTCTGGTATATAAATAAATCTGATTCCAAATGATCATCATTTTTTCTCCTCATCTTCATCTATTATTCAACTGCATGATTTATTATAGACATCTATTATGGATTCTTCAAATAACTTATTATATCACAATGTGACTTTTATGGACCCAAAAAACTTCATCTTCTGCATCAAACAGCATCTTCTTTTCTACTGTAATATTTTTTTAAATTAACAAATTGTTTTTAACACACAAGGCTTTTAATTTCATAATGAATGGTAAGAGGGCTGCAAGCGGCCCGAGTTACCCGATTAAAAAATTCAGTTCAAATAGCAATGGGTTAATTAAATTAATAATTTTCCAATTCTTCAAAAACATTTAAAAACAGTTGTTATAAATACCATTGTAAATGTTACCGTGTGTCCAAAACTGTAAAAAATAAATTTTAATTCAATGCAATTTACAAACTAAAATATTTCATTGAATTGAAACTAAATTGCAAATGTAGGAAATAATTTAAACACACTTGTATTATTTGACAGTATTTTTTTTAAAAAAAACATCACGATGAATAATGGTTCATAAAAAAAAATTTCTCGTTGCTATTCAGATCCTTCTAAAAAAATTCTATATTTAGAAAGAAAATGATCTATTACAATTTGGCTCAAAATGTGAATCCACAACAACGTTAAAAGTCAAGTTTCCGAGTTAAAGAGTGAGAATCTTAGATACGAAATCATTTTGTAATAATAAGAAGAAATAAGCAATGCTATGTTTTAAAATGTTATTGTGTTACAATTTAACGCCTAAAAACATTTAAAGACATTACTTTTATTGCAATGACATCATTTGTTGAGGATAAGTGATTACTGAAATGCATTTTACATTTTCCTCATCTTGGCTTTTCCTCTGCCTTGGCAAAAGATTGAAAGCAGGTTTTATAAATAGGCTAGAACTAATTAATGAACAGTCTTGCTAACTTGGATACAGTGTAAACTGTAAGCGAGACACGGACAGTGTTTTGAATCCACGTTTGCCAGAAATCATAACGCATTTTTTTTATGGGAGGTCGGTTATTTTTGAAGAGGAGAAGAGAGAAAAATAGGACTAGGATCATTTTTTTTTCTTGCATGTAAATGATTCAAATAAATGATTATGATCCAACTGAGAAGCTTAAAATTATTCTCTTGGCTTGAACTCATACATCTTATCCAAGTTCATTATTTTGAGTTTATGACAGTTAAAAGTGTGAACAATAACTTGAGGTGATACAACAAACGATATCTACGCGAAAGATCATGAATATGTCTTTATTTTTGATCTCTGATAGCCAAAATATTTCAATCCTGCTGTATTTTTTTCCCTATTGTTTCAAATTAAAGCTGAATTTAGATATTTAATTACTTTAAGTTTGGATGCCTTTTTTAATAAGCATAGATTGCTATCTAATGGGGTAACTATTCTTAGTTTATATCAATCGAAGATAATATCTTAAAATTAATTGATGCAAAATACATTTCTGAAGTAATTTAATAAACGTAAACTGGATTTGTACTATTAATGAAAAGGTAAAAAATAGTACAAAAACTGAAGATAATAATTGCTTCAAATTAAAGCTGAATTTAGATATTTAATTACTTTAAGTTTGAATGCCTTTTTTAATAAGCATAGATATCTATCTAATGGGGTAACTATTCTCAGTTTATATCAATCGAAGATAATATCTTAAAATTAATTAATGCAAAATACATTTCTGAAATAATTTAATCAACATAAGCTCGATTTGTTTTATTAATGAAAAAGTAAAAAGTGGTACAAAAACTGAAGATAATAATGCTGGTTTAACACATTCACAACCAAAACTATTCAGAAAAATTGGGAGTTAGGAAATTTCACGGAAGTTAAAACTATTATACTTTCGGTTGGGAAGCTTAAAATTGCTCTCCTGGCTTGAGCTCTAACGTCGTATCCAAGTTAATTATTTTGAGTTTATGAGAGTTAAAAGTGTAAACAATAACTTTAGGTGATATAACAAACAATATCGAGCGAAAGATCCGAAACGCCTTTATTTTTTAACTCGATCAAATAGTCAAAATAATACACGCATGTTGTATTTTTATATTTCTTGCTTTAAATTAAAGCTGAATTTAGGTATTCAACTACTTTGAGTTTGAATGTATTTTTTAAGTAACATAGATTGCTAGCCATTATGGGGATTATTCTTTGATTACCTCTAATAAAGATGATATCTAATAATATTTAATACCACCCATTCTTTAAATAAATTAATCACCATACACGTGGCTCATTGCATTAATAAATAAGTAAGAAGTGGTATAAAAATTTTAAAAGAAGAATGCTTGTTCAATTTACTAACAAGCTAAGCTATTGATTATTTAAAAAAGTTGATTATTGACACTTTACAAAAATTACACTTGCATACAGAAATAAAAAAATTATTTTTAAAGGAAATTAAAAACTAAATCGCTGTTAAATTGTGTGTTAAACTAAATGTTATATTGCTGTTAATAAACGCAAACATTTCGTAATTTAAAGAAAAGTGAAAACGAAATTTAAATATATTCCATAAATTTATTTTTTCCTTTTTAAAGCTTTCTAATACATCTGTTCTTATAATGGTATATTTAAGCTACCATAAAATAAAAATGAAAACATATTTGATTACAGTTATTACTCTGTTGTAAATTCACTTCCACGAGGGATAATCAAAGCTGCAGCAAAGTAGTAAGAAAAAATTCTTATCACAAATGTAATTAAATTGCCAGGTCACTACCTCTTAGAAAGGGTAAAAATTAGTAAGCATGAAAAAACAAATATTTGCAAGAACTTTACATCTGCCCTAAATATGTGTGCCTTTAACCCCTTGGGGACGGGTGTTTCAGAAAAGCATTCGTACAAAATCAGAATCAGGATGTAAAACGGTAACTTAAATGTAGTCTTTGCTAATTTGACAGACTTACTTTGCTTTTACTTTAATTATTGTTAGTTCAAAGTATAACTAAATAGTTTTATTTTGAACAAAGTAATGGTGAATTAAATAAATCAAACAATTATAACTCCGCCCACAAATAAACTGCTAAAGAATTACTTTGATTACCAGTTTTATCTTTTTACCCTTGTTGATACGGTTTTATGCTGGCACGTATTTGTGACAGTCGGCGCGAAAGGGTTAAAAAAAACTATGTACTTGATTCATTAACCAATGAAAAGCAAACGTGCCCATGAACTTTTCTAGAAAATATAAAAGCTGATAACGTAATTATTTTTTCATTAAAAAAAATTTTAATATTCATGCTTGAAACAATAAATAAATAATATAAATATCTAATTCTTGATTTTAATATCAAATTAAAGAAAATAAATAATAATAACAAATGCTTAACCACTTTTTTCATGACAGGTTTTTTTGACACTATTACAAGTTGTTGCGTTTTCGTAACAGCAAATTTGGAATACGCTTGTTGGCCAATCATAATATTTTATTAATTAAAAGCAAATGTTAAAAAATCAACTGGAAAACTACTAAAAATTATCCTGCCTGAAAGATTTGGCCATAAATAAAAAAAAAATTAAAATCCACACAATTTCAGACCTAATGCAAAAAGTCAAGAAACAATTAAAAAAGAAAATTATGTGCAATCTCAGGGAGAAAGAAAGTTTTTTACAATTAATTTTTACTGAACTGACTGCTGAATACAAGCAAATTAATATGGAACAAAGTAATCTGAACACACTTATTTTTCCTAATGCGAAATTGTCCTTTCGAGTAGAATTTGAAAATTAAAAAAATACAATATCAACCAAATACTTAATGCATGCTTTCAAAAAATTTAAAATACTTTTTATGAAGGACATTATTCAATAACAGCATTATTCAAGAGCCCCTGTAGATGTTTTCAGGAAGAATTTAAATTTATAACATAAGGCTCGTAATCCTGTTAAATTTAATCTCTTAAAACGTCCGTATCAAAAAATCTTTTAATGTGCTTACATGAAAAAAGAGTGTTAGATCAAAATTAATATCAATAAATACCAAGTTCACTAAACCAATCTTATTGTACTGAGTGCAAATATATAATAAAAAATAAAACTATCAGCTTATATTTTAAGTTGAAAAGATTTATGAGCATATATTTGATCTCGACTAGGACTGGGCGATATTAGAAATTATATATCGTGATATATCGTCAGTTTTGCATCGCGATATAGCGATGTATCGCGATATAGTATTCTTGAATTTCATTTACTTTAAGGCACAGAAAGTCAGATTTCTATCAAGACTTCATACGCATATTGATTTAAATCAATTTATAAATTTGAAAATACACTGGTTATCATAAATTAAGGAAAATTCACAAAAATCGCGATAACTCAAGAAATTACACATGGAATTTTATGAAACTTACCCACAATATACAACACATAGTAAGGTATTAAACAACATAAAAAGAAATTATCAGACATTAATAGTAGTATAGAAATTAGCACATGTATAAAATAAACAAATTGGAAGTATCGGTTTGCAATAGAAAAAGTACCTTTAATATGGAATATGATTGCCTCTAGAAGCAATACAGCACAAACAGCGATGTGTGATGCTTTCAATTATGCGGTCTATCAGTTCAATAGGAAGTGAGAGCCATTGCTCTTGTAAAGCAGTTGCAAGCGTGGCAAGGGTCTGAGGGGGCGGATTGATGGCAGATACACGCCTCCCTAGAGCATCCCAAACGTGCTCGATAGGATTCAAGTCCGGGGATCGAGCTGGCCACTTCATGCGAGTAATTGTTTCCTGTTGAAGATAATCATCAACAATGCGAGCTCTGTGTGGTCTTGCATTATCGTCCTGTAACAGGAAGCAATCACCAATTGCCCCGGCATATGGGCGCACATAAGCATCAAGGATGTTGTCTCGATAAACCTGAGCATTCACGGTTCCCCTTGGAAAGACATGGAGGTATGTGCGCCCTCCTAAGGATATGCCTCCCCAAACACAGACACTGCCTCTTCCGTATGCATCTCTTTCACGGATGTTTGATGGATGATAACGGGTCCCAGGTTCTCTCCATATCAAATAACGTCTACTGTCACTTTCTAGACTAAACCTGGACTCATCCGTAAAGAGAACAGGCCTCCATTGATCTGACGTCCAGTGGACATGTTGTCGGGCCCACTGCAAACGGTCTCTCCTATGGCGTGATGTGAGCGGCACGCAAATGGCTGGTCGTCTCGCATACAGACCACCTTCGTGGAGCCTTCTGCGCACAGTTGACGTTGACACCAACCTTCCGGTGGCTGCAGCAAGAGAGGATCTAAGATGTGTCGGAGTAGCGGTTCTATTCCTGCGTGCACTTAATGTCAAATATCGGTCATCGGCACTGGTCGTAACAGTTGGCCGTCCTTGACTGAACCTCCTAGATGCCGAATCTGTGGTTTGAAATTGCCTCCAAAGTCTATGAACCACAGATGGACTCACATTTAGCCATCTGGCCACTTCTGATTGACTCTGCCCTGCCTCTAGTCTCCCGATGGCTCTCCATCGTAGTTCTTCAGGCAAATGATGCCTAGAGGTCATTATTACGAATTGGCTATCTCAGATTTTCAATGTCGCAATCACAGTAAAATTTGTGTGCTTTCTCTCAAACTTGGACTTTTATGCTCCAGGCAGATGACGTAAGCCGAGTGCAGCGCCACTAATTTGCATATTGCAATTTTACTCAGCTACTCTTAGTGGACAACATATGCAAATTTTGCACGGTTTGGCTTACTTTTGAAAGAGTTATCGCTATTTTTGTGATTTTTCCTTAATTTATGATAACCAGTGTATATATGTTTTGCTAAAGAAAGATATTAAATAAATTGACTAAGATGTACAAATCTTACTTAAAATATTTATTGAAAAAATGTGTGTAGATACAGAATGAAATATTTGCACTTTATCGTTTATAAGGTATAAGCAGTCTTAATTTAAGTTAACCCCTAAAACACCCTTAATGAAAAAAAATATTGTTATTAAACAAAAGCTGATTTTAAAATTTCAAAATATATTTTAATTAAAATAAAAGTTAGATTGACTAAAAGCCGAAGTTTAAAATTAAAAATGTTCGAATTTTAAACTAAAAAGTAAACATAAAATTTGTAATAATTTTTTAAAATTTTCGTTCTCTGAAAGATTTCTCAGTTTAAAAATAAAAAGGGAATTTTATAAAGATATCTAGCTGAAATTATTGAAAGAAAATTTAAAAAATTTAAAAAAAAGTTTGTTAAGAAATTCATTATACACTTAAAACAAAGTGTTAAAAATATTTTTTTTTTTTTTAAAAAAGAAACTTTTGTTAACAAATCAATATTTGCTTGTACTATTATGCGTAAATAATTACAGAATTATTAAGTTCGATCGTAATGTTCAAATTCTTAATGAAGAAGTAAACACAAGTTTTGTTATATTTTCTAAAAATGATCACGCAAATAACAAAAGATTTCTTAGTTTAAAAATAAAAAAATAAATAAAAGTGAAATTTATCAATATATTTACCTAACAGCATAGGAACAAAATTCAAAAAATAAGTTCGTTAAAAAATTATTTGTATGCTTAAAACAAAGAGCTAAATAAATTTAAGAAAAAAAAATGCTTCTTAAACACTATTTTTATTATTATTTCATATAAATAATTAAATTAAATTAAATAATGACCGAATTATGAACGAAAAACAAAGTAAGGCAAAGTTTCTTAATTAAATTCTTAAAAATAAAAAAGAATTGTGATATTCGGTAATATATTTAGCTAATTAACTAATAATATAAAACGAAAATTAAAAAAAAATAATGATTTTACTCTCTAATAAAACGAAGTAGTAATTGATAAAAAAAAAAAAAAAAAAGAAATGAATAAAATTCGCAAACTTTTCAAATTCTTTTGAACAAATAAAGTTTATTGACTTATGTCCAAAAAATAAGTTTTGTTTTAACTTTATTTCTAAAAATAAAAACAACTCAAGATTTATAAATTTAAAATCAGTAATAGAAGCCCATTAAATTATTAGAAGTTTTATCCGAAAGGTTTTTAATAAATTAAAAGAAAGTAAAAAAATAACCTAACAAATTTATTTACTTTGTAATTTAATTCCTTATGGGTGCCTTAAATTAGATTTCCGATAATTTTCACATTTAAAAATATAAAAAAGTTTTGTCAGAAAATAAATAAAAAACTGACCTAATTAATGAAGAAACTTTTCTTTATAAATTCTTTTCAATAATAGATTGCGTTCAGAACAAGGTTACGACGGCGATCACGAAGTTAATCCCATTGAAAATAATCTACAAGAAACGATTTCAAATCGCGAAGTTGCGAAAACGAACATGTGATATAACGATATAAGGTCTCAAAAGTGATTCTGATTCTACCGCTCATCAGTCAAGGCCGTCTCAACATAACGAAACAATATCGTCTTCCACAGCGCGAGTTGGCATCGGAACGTAAGAGAAAGTCCTTGCGTGTATCGCTATATCGTTATATCGTCTTCTTCACTCGACGGCTTAAATCAGATTTCTGATGTATCGCTTGGAATGAAAGTTGCTGTATCGGTTTGCCGATATAGGCGTTAAATCGATATGTCGCGATATATCGATTTATAGCCCAGTCCTAATCTCGACTTCTCTAATGATCACCATGATTTCTCATTTGTATTTAAGAGAAAGCATGTAATTGAAAAATTGATGCAAATACTTCTTTGCTTCAAACCCCTTTCTCTTTAAACAAGAAACTGCAAAAAATTATCGTTGAGCACCGCGTCAGCCATCGGTGGCTGACACTGGACTTTCCATTTAGGCCGCGTCAACCACCGGTGGCTAACACTGAAATTACATTTAGGCCGCGTCAACCACCGGTGGCTGACACTGACCTTTCACATAGGCCGTTAAAAACAGCTGGCAGACAGCGTATAACATGATATAGAACTATAAAATGTACACTCTTTTATAGAATTGCAGAAAATTTATTCAAAATTTACTTAATTATTCTGATTCTTGGTTTAATAAATTCAATTTACTAGGTTTTTAACCACCACAATTTCTAAACAATTCGTAGGCTTATATAATTCACCACTTTCTTCAGATATGTCATGCTAAACCTTTTAAAAACTAGCAAAATCTGTCTAATATTTGCAAATTTAGTTTGTAGTTATTTGTCGTAGTGGCCTCACGTTCAAGACATGTAAAATTAGCGTGGCGCTCAACTTGTTAACATACCCTCCAACTGCTACGGAATTTCCGTAGTTTCAGAAATCTTCTTTTCAAACGGTAGCAAAATTAATGTCTTAATATTTAAAAAAAATTAATTTTAGCGTAACTTGTCCACTATTGCTTATAAAAGTGCAGGCCATATGGCTAGATTCTTAAGTTCTGATAAAAGTTTTATGAGAGATCCATTTGCTTTAAAAATTTCTACTTTGGTTCGCTACCACTAGAAAGAATTATTTTCAAAATCCTCATAAATTGGAGGGTATGCGTGTTAAGGTAAAAAAGCTCATCAAAATATCTACTGGTCCGACCAACGCCTCCTATAACTGAAAGCCTCCACACGGTTTTTTATAGGTAGTCCGATCAGACCACTGTGAAGGATATCCACTCACCGAACGAGTCATTTAATACAGAATATAGTTAAAAAAAGAAAGTGGTAGCAAATATATGACTGAAACTTTATTTTATTTATGAATATTATTGGCTTGCTTTATTCACTTGTCAACCACTACAGATTCAATTCTCAAATATATAAGATAAATTTATCTCAATTACTTTTATAAAAGGTTTTGGGTACATGCGCACAACTGGTTCGCTTTTCAAGCAGTCTGCGCGGACTACTTATGAAAGACCGTGTGGAGGCTTCTTGATGTAGGAGGTGATGGTCCGACTCTCTCGAAAGTCATGACCTCCTAAATCAGATAACCTCCTCACAGTATTTTATAAATAGTCTGCGCAGACCATTTAAAAAATTAATCAGTTGTGCACATGAACTCACTTTTCGTTTTAAAAGTAACTGGAGTGAAATTTATCATATATATTTGAGAATTGAATCTGTAGTGGTTGTCAAGTATGTAAGACAAATCAATAATATTCATAAAGTAGAAAAAAAAATTTAGACATATATTTGCTACCACTTCTTTATTTTTACTGGATTTTTTTATTAATTGGCTCTTTCGTAAACTGGTTACCCTCATCGTGGTCTGATCAGACTACCTATAAAAAACCGTGTGGAAGCTTTCAAGTTATGGCAAGCGTTGTGTGAGCCCGATACTATTAAAAAGATCTCGAAACGCTTCTGAATATATGAGGCAGTTACGGTGCATGTAGCTTTCAAGAAAGCTTCAGAATATTGGGAAACCCTTTTTCTGAAGCATTCAGAAACATTTCGCACTTTCGAAGTATCTCGGGAAACCTTGTGCAAGTGAGGCAACAAGCAATGCATACCTGCCAACTTTTAATCTTTTCGAGGATGATTTTCCCCAGTGGTAGTAAAATGGAATTTAAATTAGAATTTCAGGCAGAAATATAAACTGTATTTTGGAAGAGTTTATACAAACTTCCAAGACAGTATTACCAGGGGTCTGTCCAGACAATTTGTGAAAGGTCCGTTTTTCGTGAAATTGTGAAAAAATTACTCACATTCTTACAACCAGGGTCCGCTTTTATGAATTTGTGCAAATAGGGTCCGTTATTGCAAAAAAAAAATTTTTTTCAAAGAGTTTTTAAATTGTATAGACATACAAGATTATGCTCAACACTGTAAAATTGTAATTTAAAAATTAAATTTTAAAAAATAAACAACAATTTCTCCTTCTAAATTAGAGATGCAACATACAAATATTTGGTATTTAGCCTATACTGCTGAACGCAGAATATTCATTTCGGACGAATAATGGAAGAATCGTCTGCCGAAGACAAAACTTAATACGTTTACATCCATCTTTCTTGTTTTCTGCCCTGGAAAGGGTTTATTCGATTAACAAAATAATAATGAAGATAAAAAAAAATTTTGAAGGGTCCGATTAAAAGAAAAATCATTTTGTGAAGGGTCCGTTTTTAAGTTAAAATATTTTGTGAAGGGTCCGTTTTTAAGTTAAAATAATTTGTGAAGGGTCCGTTTTTATGAAAAGATATTTTGTGAAGGGTCCGTTAGCGGACCCAAATTTCTTCTAAATAGACCCCTGATTACATATTCATATATATGCTTAATTATATTAAAAATAGTGGTGGTCAAAAAGATTAAAAATTAAGTTTATAAATGTAATAAAAGCATACATTTTACTACCACTTTAAAGATAGAAATAAAATTTTACGCCAAATGCGTAAAAGTTGGCAGGTATGGCAATGTCACCGTCATCTATCAATAGGAACCTCATGAGTTATTCGAGTTAACATGTCTTAAATACTAGTGAATTAGAATTTAATATTTGTAGTGGTAGCTACGCTACACTCTGAAACTGAATCGGCGTCAACGCGATTCAATTTCCTACTTCTAAAGGAAAAAAAATGCTTCTCAATTGATCGGAAGCATGATATTAAATAAAGTTCTCAACGATTTTCGGAAACATTTTTGTTGAGTCAAAATTAGTTTCTGAATTTTTTTACAGTGTATGAGACCAACTATATCAAAAAATTTTTAAACCACTAAAATACGAGACCATTTCCTTCATAACACGACATTTTCTTTGAAACTACTATTTTGAAGCAACATAGAGGTGAAGTAGATTTCATTATTTATAATATATAACATATAATATTTGAAGTTACCTGAAATCCGATAAACACGTATTCAGTTGTTCTAGTCATCGTTAAAGCTCTGAAATAACTTGGAAAAGAAACCAAATAACCAAAGAAAAATATTCTCTTTCCAGAGTTTTTTAATGATAATAATTAACACGTTGAATGCCACGCTAATTTTACAAGGCTTTCTCGTCAGGCCACACGGTAAATAACTGCATACTAAATTTACAAATATAGACAGATTTTGCTAGTTCATAAAAGGCTTACCATGACATATCAGAAAAAAGTGGTGAATTATATATGCCTACGAATTGTTTAAAAATAATGGTGGATAAAAATCTACTAAATTGAATTTATTAAACCAAGAATCACAATAATTAAGTAAATTTTGAATAAATTTTATAGTTCTATATCATGTTATACGCTGTCAGCCAGCTGTTTTTCACGGCCTTTGTGAAAGGTTAGTGGCAGCCTAAATGTATTTTCAGTGTCAGCCTCCGGTGGTTGACGCGGCCTAAATGGAAAGTTCAGTGTCAGCCACCGATGGCTGACGAATTCATTCAAAAAAATACCTTTTCATTAAAAAAAAAAGCGTACTTTTTCTTAAAAATTTTCCCTTTTAAATTCACGCATAGCATTAAAATTTGTTTTTTTTTTTAAATCATGCAAAATTTTGTAGCAATAACCACTGAAAAGGCGATCGAGAAACAAAATAGACTTACAATATAATCTGTGCAAATTGAACAAATTAAAAAGTGATGATTCATATTTGCCATTCAAAGTTTTAAACTTTTTTTTTTATTTTTTAAGAAAAAAAAATTCAGTGTGTTCAAAAGCTCTTGCAGGTCACAGGTTTTCAACCCAATTTATGCTAGAAAACCCTGTTTAGGAATACAGAAAAATCTCCCTATAGTCTCCTTTTCCTGAAAATAGTTGCCTTTTTAACCTTTTCAGGCAAAAAAAGTTGCCATAGTTGCCTAATGCTGAAAATAGTTGCAAATAGTTGCAATCGAAGATCGAATCTAGCAGGCCGAAGACTCTCCGTGTGGTAAATGATGACTGGTGCACGTTAAATCTGTCGCGTCACAAAGTCCTCCATGTTCCCCTAGCAAATTATGCTTCTCAGGATACTGAATTGAAGATTGATCGTTCTCTGGTTCTGGTTAAAATTACGTTTCGCGGATTAATGAAATGACGTATGAATGAGTCCACCCTATAAACGGGAGTGACGAATGGATGTGGCAAAAACGAATTCTTGGCCCTATATAACGCCACTTGAAACCACGGGCGTGCCAAACAGGCCAAACTGTGCACACTCTAGATAATTCGAGCGGCGTTGTATTTTATGCAGCGATAATTTTTCATAATCAAGAATTGAAAATAACAATGTGAAAACTTAGAAAAAAATCATTTTATTGATATTTATCATTTACGTAGGATTGTAAGCTATAACACTTATTTATTCAAGAATAAAATATACAGAGATGCCAACTTGCTTCGGACAGCAAATATATATTTTAAAGTGGTAGTTTATAAATTGCGATTCTTGGTTTAATAAATTCATTTTAGTAGATTTTTATCCACCACTATTTCTAAATAATTCGTAGGCTTATATTATTCACCACTTTGTAGTACTTAGGTCGTGCTATACCTATTAAAAAGCGAGGAAAAATAGTCAAATATTTGCAAAATCTTTTTTTTTCTATTTTTTCTTTTTTTTTTTTAATGGCGGGCACTTGGGGATTGTCCCATTGGCCACAGAACTGCTACTCTCTTCTCGTTACCCAGTGGGCACCTGTGGCGAAGCCACGGCGGTGGAGCAGCGTCGCCCACGTCACACAACCGCATACTCGTTTATAGGGCGGGTCACATTCACACAATCTGGAGACCGGTGATTGAAGCATAATCATCAGCTTTATCGGAAATGATAAAGCTGATGAGCTTGTAAAAGCGGCGGCCGAATCAGATCTCACTATCAGCTTCAGTAAATTGCCTAAATCTTTTATCAAAAATGATATTCTTCGAAAGACCGGTGATTTGTGGCATTGTGAGTGGGACTCCACACAAAACAGCAATGTAACAAAGAAGTTTTTTTCCATCAGTGCAAGAAAGAATGACCCAAAAATTCATTCCTAATTTTAAATTCACGCAAATCTTATCCGGACAGGCTCGTTGTAAAGAATACCTACATAGATTCAAACACGTAGAATCTCCACTCTGAAGCTGTGACCAAAATAAAATTCAAAATATTGAACATATTTTATTCTTCTGCCCTGAATTAGACTCTCATCGTAGTGAATTTTTCAAACATGTAATCACTAGTGGTCTACAATGGCCACCAAACTGTCATACTCTGATCAATACTGACTGTATACCAATTTTTCAAATGTTTGTTCACATTATTCCTTTTCTTTCTTTTTGATTTCACTTGTCAGCTTTTATATTTTATATTTGTACTTCATTTTGTATTTTTGATCTAAATTTGTTATTCTCATTCTTCAATGCATGTATTATAACTCTTGTTATGGAGCATGCTGGAAATAAATAATTTAAAACTAGAAGAAAAAAACATTCACACAATCACACACAAAGGAGAAGGGACATACAGTGGCGCTCACGTACTTAAGGACATGTCTTTATGAAAAGTAAAATCCCAAATTCAATGTTCACGCATAAGTTTATTGAATTGATAATTATGTATTGGAACAAATAACTTATTTTTAATATATTTTCACAATGAAAATCATTTATCTAACTGTTATACTTAAATTATGTAACATTTTAGAAAAAATATGCATTCCACATACTTAAGGACAACAAAATAAATATTTCTTAATCGTTAATAAAATTAATAACAATGCAAAAAATTTAACAAAAAATAAAGATTTGAAGCTAGTATTTTGTCGGTAAGCCTTTTGCGGCAATTATTGCTTCACATCTACGAGGCATCGAATCTACTAATTTTTGACATCGCTCTGGAGGTATCGCCCAGCCTTCTTGGACACATTTCCATAAAGCACCTAAATTTTTTGGTTTTTGGTGTTTCACATATTTATCCACATCTATCCACAGCATCTCGATCGGTTTGAGATCTGGTGATTGGGAAGGCCACTGCAAAACCTCAATTTTCTTGCTTGACAAGAAGGCTTTCGCAGTTTTGCTCGTGTGCTTTGGATCATTATCGACTTGCATGATTGGTTTTCTTGAGCGAAGTTTCCTGTAATCAAGCAGAAAAACAGTCTTGATAATGTCCACATACACATGCTGATCCATGATGCCTTCGATTTTGTGAATTGGACCACATCCTGAACGTGTCATGGCACCCCACACCATCACCGATCCGCCTCCACCTTTCACAGTTGATTTCGTAGACAGTACATTAAATTCTTCACCGACTCGACACCTCACATAACTTTTGCCATCTGAGCCCATTCTGTTGAACTTCGATTCGTCTGTAAATATAACTCGATTCCAGTCAGCCTATGTCCAGTTTCGGTGTCTTTTTGCAAAAGCTAATCGAGCTGCTATATTCTTCTTTGACATCAACGGTTTTCTCCTACATACGCGACCCATAAGCCGAAACTCATTCAAACGCCGTTTGATATTATTTTTGTTATCTGCTTGCCTGTTAATTCAGCGAATTCTTTTCTGATGTCCGGGGCGGTTTTGCGACGATCAGCGTCAGAAATTCGATGAATAATTCAATCTTCTCGTTCGGTAGTTTTGCGAGGACGTGATTTTCGGGATGATTTTTCAATACTTTTGGTCACTTGAATAGATTTCAATGCTTGGAAAACTGCTGTTTTTGATAATTTTGACCGCCTACTAATTTTTCTAATGCTTAAACCTTTTTTTCTCAGAGTATCTATTCGACATCTCTGTTCATTGCTAACATTTTTACTTTTATTCATAATAATGTTGAAATTTGTACTAAAAAAAAGAAAAAAAGTATTAATATAATGTTTCAAAGCATCAAACAAAGATAATGTAGTAAATTACACTTACATTGATCAATAAATTGATTGTAATCATTCAATAACTCATGATTAGACAAACTGTCCTTAAGTATAAGAAACTTAACAAAATACTATATTTTTTAAATAAACTTTTATGAAACACTTGTGAATACGAATGAATTATGTGAGGATTGAAGTTCAACTAAGGTAGAATTCATCATTATAGATATCTTGATCAAAACATAATATTCATCCAATATAATGACGCATTTATTTTGAAAACACAGTCCTTAAGTACGTGAGCGCCATTGTAGAACACACAGAGAGAGAAAGAAACATCAATGTCCTGATCAGGATTCGAACCCGTGACCATCGGCTCCGCTGTCAGACACGCTATCCACTCGGCCACCTGGCCGGCTAATTGCAAAATGTACTTGTAGTTATTTACCATTTTTTTAGTCATTTTGGCGTGTCCAGAGCAGTTAGCATCTCTGAATGTAGCGTTTTTCCATGGAACAAAAGCGTAGTATATCGAAATTGTCCACCAAAAGGAAAGACAATGCTCTAAAGTGTGTTTTTGTTACATAAAAAAAATATATTTTTTTGGCCGGTTTTTTTCAAAAAATCTGTGCATTAAGGGGTTAATGGCCTATGATAACAACAAGTGGTTCAGCCTCAGCATTTAAGGATCATATTGTCGGTTTCTTAAAAGCAGACGAAAAATACAAGTCTGTGGTAAACGGACCTAGTCATCACCTCCTACATCAGAAAGCCTCCACACTGTCTTTTATAAGTAGTCCACGCAGACTGTTTAAAAAGTGAACTAGTCGTGCGCATGAACCCAAAACCTTTCATAAAAGTAATTAAGAGAAATTTATCATACATATTTGAGAATTGAATCTGTAGTGGTTGACAAGTGAATGAGGCAAACCAATAATAGAGCATCTTGGCAGCGCACCGGAGTAAAAACTGGTAACAATAAATTTCATTTTTTAGTTTTTTTTCCGGGAATAATAAAAATCCATAACTACCAATTGTTTTTAATGGATGCAATTTTTATATTGAATTGCTTCTTCGCCGTGATAAATTTCCTTACAGTGAATTATTATTGTTGAGAATAGATTAACTCCTCCCGAATATTATCTAATATTGAAATAGTTCCTCTACCAGTATTTTCTCTTTTCCCGTACCAGTATTTTCACTTTTCCCGGAGTGAACGTGTTAACGAGAGATTTGGAAATTAAGGAAGGAAAACGTAAAAATTTAAGTGTTAGCTTTCACTCTTATTTTTTATTTTATTTTTAAAGAGTCAGTTTCAGATCAAAACATTGTCATCTGAATAATTACCATGCCTTGATGATCAAAATATCGTGTTTCACCGAAAATTCAAATATCATAATTCTTCAACCAATTTTTTTATTTCTAAATGGCGATGTTTAACGAACATGCATTTCTTGAACATTCGAGGCACTTAGAAGTAATTTTCTTCTAGTAATCGCGAACTACAATAGAAAAAATTTTTCCCCCAAAAAAAATTTCCTTTAAGCTGTTATCAAATTTTAGAATATTACTATTTCATCATCATTCTCCAAATTTATCTTGCCACCTGATACCGGTAGCACTGAACCAATTAAACAGAAATTCTTACAATAGATCACAAAATTAAATGTGAAAGTGCGGCAAATGGAATATCTCTGTCTTATTACTTCATACCATTCGCTACGAACAGTATTTTATCTATATACCAAAAATGTCGTTACCATACAAAAAGGTAACTTTCTTTAAAATAATATTTAGTTTAATTTTAGAGAAATAGTGGTGGATGCAAACAAAGTATATTTCTTATTTAAATATTTCAACATCCTATTGAAAGTTAATTGATAGCAGCCAATTTAAGTTTTGCCCATTTTCTGTTGACGTTGGGTTTGTTCACAGGTTGCAGTGATGTCAACAATTTTTTTTCCAAAAAATAAAACTTTCCTTTAAGCTGTTATCAAATTTTAGAATATGACTATCTCATCATTGTCATCCAAATTTATCTTGCCACCTGAGACCGGTAACACTGAACCAATTAACAGAAATTCTTACAATAAATCACAAAAGTAAATCTGAAAGTGCGGCAAATATAATATATCTATCTTATTACTTCATACCATTCGCTACGAACGGTATTTTATCTATATACCAGATATTTAGTTACAATCCAAAAACCTATTTTGTATGGTAATGTTATTAAAGTTATATTAGTTTAATTTTAGAGAAATAGTGGAGGATGCAAACAAAGTATATTTCTTATTTAAATATTTCAACATTCTATTAAAAGTTAATTGATAGCAGCCAATTTAAGGTTTACCCATTTTCTGCTGACGTTGTGTTTGTTAACACGTTGCAGTGATGTCAAGTATACCTCTTTGAACTAGTGGTTATGGTAATTAATGCTACAGCTAAGCTGATAATTTCTTATGTGATTGTCTCTTTGGTTTTGAAAATTATTTTATATGCAAAGTTTCAGAACAAAATACAGTTTCTTTATATATTAATAGATATTGGTGAACGCGAATGTCAAATCTTAAAAATGAAATAATTGAGTTACCACAGAAACTTGGCGAGAGAACAAAAGATTTGGAAATTAATGGGTAAAGATAGAAAAAATAAAAATTTAAGTTTTAGTTTTCAGCCTCATTTTTTTTTTTTTAAAGAGTGAGTTTCAGATCAAAATATTGTCATTTGAATAGTTACCATAAATTGATAGTCAAAATATCGTGTTTTACCGTAAAATCTGTTGAAATATCATAATTCTTAAGCCAATGTTTTACTTTTAAAGGGCGCTGTTTAACAAACAAGCATTTCTTTAACATTTGAGGCTCGTACAAACATTTTTTTCCAGTAATCGTAAACTAAAATAGAAATTATTTTTCAAAACTAAAAATTTTGAACTTTATTAGCTGTGTATGATTTTTTAGAACGAAAGTGGGTACCTAAACTAAAAAAAATATCTGACTCTTTTAAACATGAAATTCATTCCCACATTTTATCTTAAGAAACTTTTTAAGATCACCACAAAATGTTACTTTCCCAACAGAAAGGGTTAAATTTATAGTGGAGTCATGTAACATAAAAAATAAAAATAAAAAATGATTTAGAATCAGATTTTGAAGGACATCCCATAATTAAAAGTGCAGTTATAAATTGAACTACTTTATAATTCCTGCTATTTACTTTTATTCGAAATTTAGTTTTTTTTACAAAAATTTTTTGAAACATTAATATTTTATTCATCTTTCAACTGTTTTTTTTTCCTTTTTCAGTAGCTTCCCCTATCGATAACTTATCTTCCAAAACTTCGTAATGAAAAATTATCATCAAATTCACCCATATCATTAGATCGCTTAGTTATAATTTTCATTAATATTAAATAAGCAAAATGATTGAAAAGCTGATTACGGTGAAACAACATTTCTTCACATAATGACTTATTATTATAAGCTCCAAAACTAATTTGTCTAGAGTGCAGAAAATATGAGCTACTGAAAACAATTTAACTCAACAGACGCTATAACTACTCCACCCAGTTTTTATCCAACTCATAATGAATATTAAACTCTAAGTGCATTTGTGAGCAATCCAGGATTTCTCTTATTCGTGGTAAAATTCGCATTGCCATAGCAATTAGCGAGCTTCAAGCACGCACTCTTACGTCATATTTAGGGCGCACGCGTAGACAAACTAAAAAGAAGTGGGAATGTTTCTATCTTGGTCTTAACGTGACGGTATGTCCTCTTCTCACAGAAGAAATAAAGATGTTGATAAGTTTTCTCAAGGGATTAATTTTTCTTTCTTGTTTTTTTAGTATTGGGTAAGTATTAAATTTAAATTAAATTTTTAAAAAATAATTAATTGCTATTTTTTTAAGAGAAGAAATCGGAAAATAAATTATTAGTGTAAAAACTGTGAAAACTTAATCTAAAGTTTTAAGTTTTATAGTTTAAATATAACAAGTTTTTTCCTAAAAAATGCCGCAACATTTTGTTGTGTTGTAAACAGTACCTTAACTCTTTGCGGGGTAAAAAGTTTGAAAGCCAAAAGAATTGTGTTAATCCCTCGCACGTCTGTACAAAAGAAATTTTCTTTATCTTTTATCTGTTTATCTTTGATAATGTAGAATTGTTGATTAAAATCTGCTTTACTTAAGAGATAAAAACAAATAAAATTTTATGGTTTTTATTATTGTCAGAAATGAGTGGGGCATTTTTTATTCCGCAACATTTTGTTGTGTTGTAAACAGTACCTTAACTCTTCGCGGGGTAAAAAGTTTGAAAACCAAAAGAATTGTGTTAATCCCTCGCACGTCTGTACAAAAGCAATTTTCTTTATCTTTTATCTGTTTATCTTTGAAAATTTAAAATTGTTGATTAAAAACTGCTTTACTTAAGAGATAAAAACAAATAAAATTTAATAGATTTTATTATTGTCAAAAATAAGGGAGGCATTTTTTATTTCACCTCCCCTGAAATGGTTCATAAGAAATGTGTCACGGTATTTATAGTAAAATAGATCTGATATATACTAGGGTTGGCTATCACTTGACTTTTAAAATGTTGATGACAACTAATATTAGATAAAAATATAAATAGTTAATTTATTAATGTCTCACAGTGAGCAGGAATGTCTTGTTTCTGCCAGATAAATTTCCAGAATCTGAAAATTGATTTATCAGGGATTTAAATTTTTGAAAAAAGTTCATGAGATAGTCCCAGTGGTGTCGTTGGCACGGAGAATGGGGGGTATTTGTCCCCCTCAATATTTAGAAGTCTTAAAAAATCCATCCTTATATTTCAGACAAAAAATATTTCGAGAATTTTCATAATATTAAATTTAGCTAACTTAAAAGAAAGCTAAGCAAATTAAAAAATAATTAATCAATTTGCAGATATTTGGCAGAATGAAGAAATTTTATTATTTTTTTTTATTGTTTTTTTATCCGGAGTGAAATTTTAAGAACTATTGCAACTGTGTATTTTATTTTCCTCCTCCTCATAAATTAAAGTGAGCCACAACCGGCTAAAAATTTTAAAAGTTATAAAATAAGACTGGAGAAAATTGTTTTTACTGACTGATTTCAACCAAAATACATTAAAAAAATAAAAGAATTTAGAGCGTTTGAACAAAAAATATGGAAGCACTTCTATACTTACTCTATGGAAACAATTTTTTTATCAGCTATCTAATCTAAGGTTTTGGAAGATTTTCCATGGCAAAACTGTTGTCACAATTTGGAAGAACATGCTTCAAACTTATAGAAATTATGTATTTTTTGCCCATATAAAATTAGCATCAACGAAAATGAGCGATGGAAATTAAAAATGTTTTAATAGCATAATTATTTTAAAAGCATTCTTATATAAATATCACAAAGCTATTTAATTATTTTAAAATGGGTGGTATTAAAACTAAAAAGAATTTATTAACTTCCTTTCCTCATTTTGGTTGAACAGAGTGTGGGTAAAAATGTAAACTAGGAAGCATGATCTTGCAAACTGCCAACAGTTTTGCCATTAAAAATCTGCCAAAACATTTTCTGCTAAAAGAACGATTGTTTACATAGAATTAGTATAAAAAAGTTTCCATATTTTTATCCAACCTTTGAATGTAGAGTTGTTAAAATTGTGTAACTTAATACATAATAAAGTGAACATAAAAACTTTTGAAATTTAGACCTCATAAAATATTAGACACCACTTTTTTAAACTTACCCATGAGTCTTACACTTATAACAGTAATTGCAAGTTTATGTTAATGTTAAAAAGATTTTAATCTTTTTAAGTTTAAAGTTCTGAAAATTTAGAATTTTCATACATTTCCTTTAAAAACGTATTCGTAGTTATGGTCAAGAATATTTAAAGTATGAATACCTATTTCAATTTCGTAGCCACTTTTTAAGAATTTTATGTCCCTGTATAATAAGTAATTTCAACATTTGTAAAGACAGAAACAACCAAATAATAAATAGGAAATTATGGAATTATTTTCAAACTAATTAATAAATTTTTATGTATCTTTTGCTTATCAACAAGAAGTTTCAATTATTCTAAATATTAGCGTTTTGTATTTAAAAAATTTTTTTATCGTTTTCATAAAATTTTAACTTATATGATTTTAAATAAAATGGTTTAAATTTTTTTAATTTCAAAATTTAAAATGAAGCAATTTTTTCTAATCCTTCTTCAACCAAATTAATTCTAAAATAATTTCGAACTTTAAAGTTTGCATCTTTAAACAATTTCAATTTGTAATTTGATTGATTGTCTCATCCTCATTACATTTATCTTTTTCAGTTTTCTTTAACTTTTTACTGTTTTATTTTACCTTATGGTTTTTATTAAATTATAATTTGAGATGGAAAGATATTTAAATTTTAATTCAAGCAGTTATTTCTAATTTCGACAACGATCAAATAATCACAAGTTGTTAAATATTTCATTGTTTTCCAATAATTCATGTATATTTTTAATATTTTTCAAAACCTGTATTTTTCTTTGATTGCCCTGATTTTTTATAATTACTCTGATTATGATTATTCTGATTATTAATATTTTGTTAGGTTATGATTATTTCAACTGGCCTATTTTGGTTTGATTATTATATCAAAACTAAAACTTTTAAAAACTCAGATGAGGCGTAATTTTTATAAAATAAAATTTTACGAAAATTCAGTTTTATTGAATATTCAGTTACATTTTTGAGTTTTAGGAAATAATTTCCCATAGTTGGATCTGGAGCTTTCAAATCAAGGTTAAGTCTAGTTTTATTTAGTTTCCTTATTTAACACATTTACCGCCAATTTTACGGAAACAATATTTTTTTTAAAAAGCACTTTAGCACGTATCGGTAAATTAATTGTTTCCTTAATTACAATTAACTTTCGAAAACAATATATTTGTATGACTTGGTATATTAGTAATTTAAATATCTTTATCTCATTCTGAAATCTATCATTGGTCTATCACTGGTTATCTAAAGATAAAATCAAAGTTAAATTTTCTTATTTCAGCAACCATTTTAGTTTTAAAATTTTACAATCTGTGTATTTTAACGAACAATATATTATTCTCATGAGAAAAAATCATACTTTCTGAAAAAATAGTTCAAGTAGTTGAATGATAATATGCATATTGCAAAGGCTTTATGTGTTTTATTGACACAAACTGCATGTTTTAATTTTATCTCGCGATATCGCGTGATCAGCAACGAAGGTGCTACCCGCAAAAATAAAATAAACTTTTATCTCAACCCTTTGCCTGGCATTTAACATCTGCACTCCGATGTCGCCACTGAGCATCACCTATATCAGAAAGCCTCCACACACTGTTTTTTATAAGTAGTCTGCGCAGAGTATTTAAAAAGTGAATCAGAAATTTATCATACATTTTTGAGAATTGAATCCGTATATAATAGTTCAAAAAACATTTTAATCCACGTGAAGTCCCAAGGGTTAAAAAAAAATAAAGCCCGTAAAAGTCATGTATGGCAAATACAAATTGATTTTAGATATTTTCCTGTTATCAAACCGAAAAAGATAGAGTTTAGCACTTTCTTTAAAGTTAAGTTTATAAATAAACTAAGAAATATAAATTTCAGAAAAACACATAGAGTCAACATAATAGAGAAACAAAATATTAATTTTTATTTTACAATTAAATTAAATATCGGTATTTATTTAAATAACAATGTGAAAATAGATAACGCGCTGAACGTAGAGAGACGTTTTGTGTTTCCTGCTTTTGAAAACAGGAAATAAAAGAAAGATTGTTAAAAATTGAAGTAAAAATTAATAAAATGAAAGGAAAGTTTAAAAAATAACAATGCAATATGATAACCAAATAAGAGAAAACTGATAAAATAGAAATAGGGAAGAAACTGGAATTAGAATGATAATGAATTGAAAAATATCATTAACATGTTCAAAAAATATCTAGTATTAGCCAAATATCTCTAAAGAAATATACAATAATATGGGAAATTAAATAATAAATTCGTCAAGAAATTTTTATCTGTATTCAAATAATCCACAATTAATCTCCACACAGTACTTTTATTTCAGTTCTAAGGATATTCCATAGAAGCGAAATAATCTAATTGTATACTTAACTTCAGTTTTTTTCATATAAAAGTTCTTCCTAACTTATTTAAGTCTAGCATCTTAATATTGAGATGGTTTCCTTTTTTAATACATGGCTTGCCCGTCTGGCCAAATGGTAAATAACTACAAACTAGATTTGCAAATATTAGATCGATTTTGCAAGTTCTTAAAAGGTTTAGTATGACAGTTCTGAAAAAAATGGTGAATTATATAAGCCTACGAATTGCTTAAAAAAAGTGGTGGATAAAAATCTACTTAATTCAATTTATTAAACCAAGAATCACAATTAATAAATTAACACTTGAAAATATTTATTCGCTGTTCGGAGCAAGTTAACATCTCTGCGTATATAAATAAAACTATTTTTGTGTGTTCCATATTGCATTAATTTTTTCAACTCATTTTAGTAACGATAATAATATAAACAAAATTTAATCGAATTATGTATTTCGAATAATCTTGGCTTCACCGATCACCCCCGTGGAGCTACGAACAAACTCAGAAAGTTTCAGCATTATTGATATGTGCCCTACCGACATGGCATTCAACTTGTTAAAAAGAAAAAAAGTGTTAGCATCAGCGCTTTATTTCTATTTGTAAGAACAAGACCAGTTTTCCTGCCATATTATATTGATAAAATTAATGCTTACAATTAGATCTAAAACTTTCTGACAGTTCAAAGTTAAAGTGGTAGATAACTGAAGAAGGTTCCGATTTAGTTTAATCGTATTTGTTCTACCACTTGTTTCAAATTAGCACCTTTCAAGTCATCGTAATATTAACCCACCAACCACTAAAATTCTCATATTCTTTGCTGCACTTTAGAAAAAAAGAAAAAAAACTGGTATCTAATTTAATTTAAATTTTAAATTTTTTCAATGAAACAAAAACACTGACCAAAATATTTTAATTATAAAGTTGTTATATTTTTGAATCTGAGTAGTTTTGGGATCTGAGTTGCTTTTAAAACTGAAGCGTTATTACCGTTCGAAATTACCATCGTAGCTTTCAGCGTTAATCACTAATTACTCTTTTTTGAATAGATACTTTTTACATCACTACTAAGTGTTGACCGCTAAAACACTCATATTCTTTGGCATACTTTTTCCAAAAGGAAAAAAAAAGCTGGTATTTTAGTAAATTGATTTTTTAAATTATTTTATTTGAAACAAAAACTTTCACCAAAGTTTTAGTATTACCATGATGGCTACAACCAGAAGAAATTTAAAAAGTAGCAGATAAGATAAAGTGAAAATGCAAATTATTTTTGCCATTTCTTATCTATCAAAATATATTTGTAAATTAGACTATTAGACAGATGTCTTAAGTGAGCACCTGAGATCACAAAGCGGTTCTTTACCCATTATGATAATTTCGTTAAGGTGATGTCATAAAGTAATTTTAAAAATATGATGGTTGAAAGAAGTGAACGCAATTGCATTCTTTTATTAAATAGTTATATATTTAAGTTCTGCTAAAAGTATTTAAAAAAATTTATTTGATTAAACATAAATTGTTCAAGAAAAGTTTATATATGCGTTTATTGTTATTGAATTAAATATTATATATAAAAATAAATAAAAATCTTTCAAAGAAGAAGAAAAAAATTATTAAAAAAAATTTTTTTTAAATATTCACAGATTTTAAAAAATTAAAATAATAATTAATATGTAAAAAAAATAAAAATGACTAGAAATAAAATAAAAATTTTAAAAAAATGAATGAAAATAAAATAAAATTTAAAAATAAAATAATTAAAATAATAAAAAAATAAAAAGTATAAAAAAAAAATTTAAAATTCTACCTTTTTTTATTTTTTAAATTTTAAAACTTTTTAAAAACATTTTTTTAATAATTTTCTTCTTCTTTAAAAAGTCTTTATATATTTTTATATGCATATGTATATTTATATAAATGGATAGAGACATAATAATCATTTTTAACTTTTTTGATTTCGGATCTATATACTTCATCTGTTGTTTTGTAGGTAATACTAGCATGAATTTTATCATCATGGGAAAAACTCTTCCACGAATCTTTCGTGGCACCCTCTAAAAATGTACCTCATTGTATAAACACTAATATTCAGAAAACTTCAGCTCAATAAAATTATATTTAACCCCCGCCCTCGAGCGCCAAAGTTTTAAAAAACTTTTTCTAAAAAAAGTTTTATGAATACAAATTTTGGCTCATTTTACAGATAATATTTTTAAATTCATCTTTAGCACTAGGTTTACGGACGTTTCTTATAAACCGATCTATACGAACATGCGTCGATTTGACGCATGAACGAATACATATAACAGCACTTACAGAGATGCCAACTTGCTTCGGACAGCAAATATACATTTTAAAGTGGTAGTTAATCAATTATGATTCTTGGTTTAATAAACTCAATTTAGTAGATTTTTATCCACCACTATTTCTAAATTATTCGTAGGCCTATATAATTCACCACTTTATGTTTGCGAAATTTACTTAGTAGTTATTTACCGTTTTTTTAAATTATTTTGGCATGTCTGGAGCAGTTGGCATCTCTGCACTTAGAAAGCAATGCAATTATATACTATAGGGGAAAAAAGGAAAAAATGAGATATATATTTATGAAATATTCTAGTATTTTATTTTTCAATACTCGAACTGATATTATACTCGAAGTTACTGAAACCTTCTAAATCTGACACTCTGACATCAATTGACATTCTGCGTTTGTTCTTTCTATTATTGCTCATCGGCAACAGTTGTTTATCGCTTGTTTCATTTGAGATAACGATATCGGACAACGGATCGAAGTATTGTCGGTATTCATTGATGTGATGTTTGCATGTTTACTCAATTACGATCACGACAAATTACGATTTTACAAATTATGATCACGTCTAATTAACGCATATCCGTAGATATAGGTATACCAAAAAGAGAATTTCAGTATTTCATCGCTTTTGAAGAAAATAGACTTCAATATATATTTACCTCGATCAATGGATAAAAGTCATTACAAGAGATAAAATAAAAATACAAACGGGTTTTGTAATTTTCCTTATAAAATTCGAAATGCATCAAAATGACGCTTCCCGTAAACCTAGTGTTAATACTTAAAAAATTGTCTGTAAAATGAATATATCCAAAGACACAAGGCTTATTTGATATTTATCCCAGCAAAATCATTTTACCTCCATTGAGTGTTTGAAATCAGTGTGCAGTCAGTAAAAGAAAAAAACAGATCACCCCTATTTTTTACTCTCATGTTATTTATAGTGTCACGCTTCTCTACATATCTTTTGAATGAATGGTTTAACTTCCATAATTTTTTTACACAAAGTTATAAGCCCTCGACTCAAAGACAAATATTTAATATAATGGGGAATTTAAGTGAATTTAATTACTTTTTACTAATTAATTTGTTAATGATGAAATAAATCTCAAATTATTAGGTATAAAAATTTTATACATTCAGAATTTTCAGACTTTTTTAAACCAACATCCAGATTCTAAAAGCAAATTTTAAAACTTAATTATATAATGGTATTGAAATGAGAGAGAGATTACATCACCGAATTGCAGTACTTCATATTATACATCATACGAGGCTTTCAGTTATAGGAGGCGTTGGGTTACAACGCCTCCTATAACTGAAAGCCTCCACACGGTTTTTTATAGGTAGTCCGATCAGACCACTGTGAAGGATATCCACTCACCGAACGAGTCATTTAATACAGAATATAGTTAAAAAAAGAAAGTGGTAGCAAATATATGACTGAAACTTTATTTTATTTATGAATATTATTGGCTTGCTTTATTCACTTGTCAACCACTACAGATTCAATTCTCAAATATATAAGATAAATTTCTCTCAATTACTTTTATAAAAGGTTTTGGGTACATGCGCACAACTGGTTCGCTTTTCAAGCAGTCTGCGCGGACTACTTATGAAAGACCGTGTGGAGGCTTCTTGATGTAGGAGGTGATGGTTAACCTATTAATAAAAGAGCTAAGCCTTCTTTTAATGATTGCTCTAGGAGATTAAAAAACACCCATATGTTTAAGAATTTTATCTGTTAGAAACTGGAAAATAGTCATCTTTTCTCAATTTGATATTTTTTTCTTTTCTTTAAATTTTGTGTATTAGCATACCTGTCAACTTTTAATCCTTTCGAGGATGATTTTCCCCAGTGGTAGCAAAATAGAATTTAAATTACAATTTGCGGCAGAAGCATACACTGTATTTTGAAAAAGCTTATCTGGACTACCACATCAGTATTACATATTAATATATATGTCTCATTATTTTAAAAATAGTGGTGGTCAAAAAAATTATAAATTAAGTTTATAAATGAAAGGAATATATAAAAAGCATACATTTTACTACGACATCAAAGATAGAAATAAGTTTTTACGCCAAATGCGTAAAAGTTGGCAGGTATGCTCTATAACTAATACTATTAGTTATAGACTTTACTTCCAACCACCTTAATTGGTAAGGTTGCCACGATAGACTAAAAATGCAAATATTTGTAACTAATAAAATTAAACTTTAATAAATTCTAAATTTTATAAAAAAAAATTAAAATTAGCGAATTTTTATACCATATATTGCATACCTGCCAACTTTTAATCCCTTCCATTATCATTTTTTCCAGTGGTTTTAAAATGGAATTAAATTTTCAATCTTAAGCAAAAAAATACATTGTATTTGAAAAAAATTAAGCTGACAACCATGATAGTAACACATATTAATATATGTGCTTAATTTTTTTAAGAATAGTGGTGATCAAACTCATTTAAAAATTAAGTTTATAAAAGAAAAAATAGTATATATTTACTACCACTTTAAATATGAAAATAAAATTTTACGCCAAATGCGTAAAAATTGGTAGGTATAATATTGTTATGTTTTTACTTTAAATATGAATAATTTAAAATGTAAGTCCTAGTGGTAGTTATGATGAACTAATTAAAGTTATAATAAATAAATAAAATCAAATGAAATGAGTTTTTATCGCTTTTTACATTTTTAGTAGCCAGTGACATCCCTGTCATTAGTAATCTAATAACAGATTCATTAATACGTTTTTCCCACAATAGTGCTTCTGCTTTTAAATTTTAAAAGATAATGTTTTCCGTATATTTGCATATACCGAATATATATTGTTCTTTTTTATTCGTAATTCGCCGTTTTATTGTAGTCTTTTTGATTAAATGCTAATAAAATAATAAAGAAAGCTGTGTAAAAAAGCTATGTTTTTTAAGTATATAATCTGTATCTATACACTTACAGATTATATACTTTAATGTAGAGCTTTCTTCATTTTTAGTAACATTTAATCTAAAACACTAAAATAAAACAGCTGATTACGAATTAAAAATAATTTTAGTATAAAAATATATAGGACTTATACAAATATACAGAAAACGTAATCTTCTAAAATTTACAAGCATTATTGTGGGAAAAGAGTATTAATGCAGGGTTCTTACACACCTGGAAAAAAATCAGCAACTGGAATCAATTTTGCTGTAAATAAGCTGAAAATTTCACATCAGCCACCTTCGGATCTATATACATATTTATTTAGCGAAAATAAAATATTCTGGTTGCTAAAAACATAATGACAAAAATATTTTATTAAAATTACTACTACTTTTTAATTTTTCCCAGGTGCGCATGAACCCTGTAATGAATCTGTTATTAGATTACTAATGACAGAGGTGCCACTGGCGACTAAAATTGTAAATAATTTGTTAATAATTGCTTAATAATTTTAAAGGTAAATAGTCCACTATTGCTTGAAAAATACAATGCTTTAGTCTATGGAAATTTGTCCATTTTAGGAGTTTTTGTCATCATTACTGTAAATTACGAATAAAGCAGTTTTATTATTTTTTTCGTTTAAAAATTTATTAATATTTTTCATTTCAAAATAAAATCGATAAAGGCAGGTTGATAATTCGATATTTTCTTAAACTCTCATTTAGCTTCCTTAGCAAAATTCATTTTTCATTTTTCGGCCTTTTCAGCACAGTCGTTTTAAATTTCAATCACGCTTGAAGAAAATAAAAATATCGAGTGATATTCTATTTTCACATTCTTTTACGTCACATTTTAAAACAAAATAGTTTTAAAAAAAAATGGGTGAACCACATACATAATTTTAAAAAAATCCAGTTTGATTTGGATGTGTGTGGAATTTATCATATTGTTAATAAAAATATAAATATGAAATAGTAATCTATTAAGTTTAAAAGAAAGCAGAACGTGTCTTTTATCTTATTTAATGTTCTAATTTTAGAATTGACACATTTTAAAAAGGTTATGGAAAGTTTCAACTTTCTTGAATATAGCTTTAACCCTTTCGAGACAGGCGATTCATTAAATGTATTCGTAAAGAATGAGTGTAAGAATGTAAAAAAAATAAAATGCGGTAGCTTAAATTTGGTCATAGCTAATTTAACAGATTTATTTTTGTTTTCACTTTAAATCTAACAAATCCAGCCCATGTATATTAAAAGAGTAACTATACAATTTTTAATACGAACTAAGTAATGGTGAATTGAATGAAGCAAACTATTACTACCCCGCCCACAAATAAACTGCTAGAACAATAGTTTGGCTACCAGTTTAATCTTTTTTTAACCCTGATTATCGCCAGCCTGAAAATGCATATATGACTCGCCCGTCTCGAAAAGGCTAAAATAATAGCATCAAAATAAATTAAATGAAGTTAAATATAAGAAAGACATCCTTAAAATTAAAACACACATTAACAAACTATTCGGGAAAAGTATTTCGAGAAAAATATGAAAAGTTTACATCTACGAAATTTTGTTACACAAATTTTGTAACATAAATTGATTTTTGCTTTCATTTTAAATCTAACAAATCCAGCCCATGTGTGTTAAAAGTGCAACTATACAATTTTTAATACGAACTAAGCAATGGTGAATTAAATAAAGCAAACTATCATTACCCCGCCCACAAATAAACTGCTACAACAATAGTTTGGCTACCAGTTTAATCTTTTTTTTACCCTGATTATCGCCAGCCTGAAAATGCATATATGACTCACCCGTCTCGAAAAGGCTAAAATAATAGAATCAAAAGAATTTAAATTAATTTAAATATAAGAAAGACGTCCTTATAATTAAAGCTCGCATTAACAAATTATTCGGGAAAAGTATTTCGAGAAAAATATGAAAAGTTTACATCTACGAAATTTTGTTATACAAATTTTGTAACATAAATGGATTTTTGCTTTCACTTTAAATCTAACAAATCCAGCCCATGTGTGTTAAAAGTGTAACTATACAATTTTTAATACGAACTAGGCAATGGTGAATTAAATAAAGCAAACTATCATTACTCGACCCACAAATAAACTGCTACAACAATAGTTTGGCTACCAGTTTAATCTTTTTTTAACCCTGATTATCGCCAGTCTGAAAATGCATATATGACTCGCCCGTCTCGAAAAGGCTAAAATAATAGAATCAAAATAAATTAAATGAAGTTAAATATAAGAAAGATGTCCTTAAAATTAAAAGACGCATTAACAAACTATTCGGGAAAAGTATTTCGAAAAGAATATGAAAAGTTTGCACCTACGAAATTTTGTTATTCAAATTTTGTAACATAAATTGATAATAAAATAAGTTCTGATTACATTTTACACATTATAACGTCGGAATTTCAATACTGAGATCATGCAAAAAATGCTTCTAATTAGAAAGTGGTTATATGTTTACTTTTAAACTAAACAAACATTAACAGCCACTTTCAGTTGAATAGGAAGATTAATAGTTCCTCTCCCATATATATCCATATAGTTTCACATCCATGCAAAAAAAAATGTTATTAATAGTTATGATGAATACAAATAATTTGTTTGACCAAGAATAGTGTCAGTAAAGAAATAATATTAATACTATTATTTACCTTTTTAATTAAAATTCCGCCTGTCTTGAAAGGAAGAATGGGTAATAACAAGTCCATAAAAATCAGGAAATAAACTTTTTTCTGTACTAAATTTTCATTAAAACCGAATTTTCACATTTCAATGATGTAGAAAGTGCAATTATGACAGAAATTACAATAAACTCATTTTTGAATTTAAACACTTTACAAGTAGGTCACGTAAAAATACGTTTTTGAAATTTCAGCAATCCATACAAAAGTTTAAGAAGTGATAGCAAAACAATTTAATTTCCACTCTGTTTTTCAAAGAAACTATCCATTCGTGATTACTACAAACATAATTAATTCAGTATTTATGCAATCTCAGAACTACAACCACACGTAATTTTTTTTATATTCATTATTCAAACATTTCATTTTTGATACAAGAACATTTTCAAGGCTGAAAACTACGACGCTTTCCTCAAAATATTTTGAGTCGTAGACAATTAAAGACCAAAGCTTATAGAACATTTGGTAATTTTGACAACATTTTAAAAATCTCACCATGGGAGGGTTAGAACAAAGTGGCTTTTTATATAAGCTTTCAAATCATTTACAAGTAGTGGTGTGAAAAATAACTTCAAATCAAGTTTTTAAAGAAAGAATAATACATTAAAGCATTAACTTAGCTAGAAATTTTTCCAAAAAGTGTAGAAAGTTGGCACACCGACATTTTTCTCATTCAGTTGCAGTAGTGAACCGAAAACATTTTTTAATTTTGTCACTTCTTAGAAGATTTTGAATTTTATTAGTTACCACATTTAGCATTTTTAGTCACCCGTGGCAACTCTGTATATTATTTTAAAATATTATTTTATATATATATATATATATATATATATATATATATATATATATATATATATATCATTTTGAACTTATATATATATATATATATATATATATATATATATATATATATATATATATATGTATATATATATATATATATAAGTTCAAAATGAAGATAAAACAAAGGAAAATTACAGACATATGAATGAAGGGGGAAAAGAAAAATAATAATAAAAATAAAACTAACAAAAACTGGGAGGGGAAGTAAATAAATAAAAATAATTAAAAAAATCCGGAAAAAAAAGGGATAAATTTTTTTTAAAAATCCGGAAAATAAAAGATATAATCTTTTCATCAGTCTACACGATTATATCCGCAAAAAAGAGTGCTTTCTAATATTGTATCAATATAGCCAAAGCAAAATATATCAATACAATAGTGTGAGGAGCACTCAAAAAATTTTTACAAAAATTACAACAAATAAAATATAACAGAATAAGTAAAAATAACACGTAAAAAAAGAAAATAAAATATAAAGAAAAAACAGAATAAAACTTAAAACATAATCTATAAAGCGAGTAGCGAATTCAAATGAACTTACATGAACGGGAAATATTTTCGAACAAGATTGCCAGATTGCAAAATTTTTGTTTATTGTATAACTTATTGTTTTTTTAATTTTTCTTCGTGTTTTTTTGTATTTATTTATTTTGCTGTATATATATATATATATATATATATATATATATATATATATATATATATTGTATTTCTCTATCAAATAGAAAGAGGAAACAATCCTTACATATTTTCATACTCTCTTACATCAACAGAATTTCCCTTGTTTCCGAAAATATTATCCTTAATGTAAGCATTGTTTGTTAAAAGCAGAAAAAGGCAGGCCCAATTTTCCTGTGTACCATGAGGTAAACATTGACCAGCAAAAATGAAATTAAAATCAAGATATAAAAATACCAAAAGTATTCCAGCCTAGTAGTTATATGTCACACAATAAAAATAATATATTTTTCTACCTAGTAATCAAATTGCTTTTCCAAGCGTTATTTACAAACTAATTATTTTCCACTGATGAACTAGTCAAACATAAGATGTGTGGAAACACTTCGGCTTCGATCTTGCCAACATTCCAACCAACAACTCTGAATTTTTACAAAGGCCAATGAGTTACTGTTTTTGGCACCCAAACTCTTTTTTAGAGAAAGGCCAAATTTATCCCTTTGGCCAAAGTAACCACAATTAACGAAACTCATTTGCGCCTAGCGTCGTTTTTTTAAGGACCCTATTTCTAATAAGGAGGAGAGTGTTCATCAGTAGGATCTATTTTGCAGAAGAGAACTGTTTTACTTTAAGCAGTTGACTTTCTTTAAAGCATTTGAGTTTTTTACACTTATTTATGAAGAAAATTAAATCTGAAGAATCACTACGAAAAACTTGTTTTCTTGAAAAACAAAAATTTCCGGTGCTTTGTTAAATGTTAAGTACTTTTTAAAGAAGATATAAAAAGTGTAAAATGTGGTAAATAAAATAATCATACTGTAATTAAATTTCATTTCATTTAAATTAAAATGTGCTCTTTGTCATATAGAGATAAAATAAAGCAGTGTTAAATAGTTAATTATAAAGTCCGTCCGTTAAAGTTAATTATCCTCCGTCGACTTTAAAGAACAAAAATTATTAAATATACAGACCTGCCAACTTTTAATCCCTTCCATTATCATTTTTCCCAGTGGTATTAAAATGGAATTAAATTTTCAATTTTAAGCAAAAAAGTACGTTGTATTTGACAAAAATTAAGCTGACAGCCATGATAGTAACGCATATTAATATATGTGCTCAGTTTTTTTAAGAATAGTGGTGATCAAAATCATTTAAAAATTAAGTTTATAAAAGAAAAAAATAGTATATATTTACTACCACTTTAAATATGAAAATTTTTTTTTACGCCAAATGCGTAAAAGTTGGCAGGTATGAATATATTTCACTGCTTGATGTTTAGGTTTTAAGTAAAAAGGGGCACTAAATTTCTATTTATCGACGATTTCTTTTATTCTGGGCGCAACTCAAAATGCGTATTTAAGAAAATGGGCGCAACTTAAGAAACGTTTTTAAGGAAACGGGCGCAGCTTAAAGTGCGTGTTAAAGAGAATAAACATAATTCAAAATGAGTGTTTAACCCTTTCGCGCCGACTGTCACAAACACGTGACAGCAAGAAACCGTATGAATCAGGGTAAGAAGATAAAACTGGTAATCAAAGTATTTCTTTAGCAATTTATTTGTGGGCGGAGTTATAATTGTTTGATTTATTTAATTCACCATTACTTTGTTCAAAATAAAACTATTTAGTTATACTTTGAACTAACATTGATTATATATATGATTAAACTAACAATAATTAAAATAAAAGCAAAGTAAGTCTGTCAAATTAGTAACGACTACATTTAAGTTACCATTTTTAATTTAATTGCAACTTGATTCTGATTTTGTACGAATGCTTTGCTGAATCACCCGTCCCCAAGGGGTTAACAAAATAGACACAGTTTAATAGCACGTAGAAGAAAATGGACACTGCCCAAATTTTGTTTTTAGAAAATATATTCTGCACACAATTTTGGAAAATGAACAATATAATAATTCCGCTATCGGATATTGTTCATTTGCCTAAATCACTTAATAAATTTCTTTTCAATAATTTTTATTTATTTATTTATTTTGCAAGGTTGTTAACTTTTCCGTGGTATAATTCAGTAGATTATATTCAAAATTTAAATCGTGAAACGTGATTAATGTTTGAAAATACGTCATCAAACGTTTTTGATCACCACAATGATTCGGTAACTCACAAACGACAGTAGAATTTTAATATGGGGAAAACTAGTTGAGTTTAAATGGTTCATAAGTAAGAGATACGCACGTGGCACGTAGATGTTAACAGTTCATCCACTTCTTTTGATGGACAGTTTACAGACACATGCGTATTTTTAGCAAAACTAATGGGTTGCCATTGGAATTGCTTTTGTTATGTTGAAACAGAAACAAAATTTATGCATTTTTCAGTTGCCTTAAGTAATTTTAATTTTTCCCAACCTTGCTACCTTGATTTAATTGTATAAAGAATTAATGAAATCAACGGAAATGAGAATGGCTACAAATTATTATAAAAAGTCTTGAATAAACTTTTTGAAATATAATTTATTTACAATTTGTATACGATTAAATGAAAATAAATTATCAAAACATCAAGAGGGACATCAAATTTATTTATTTTCTTGACTAAAGGTGGACTTTGTCATTTTAAAAGCAATTAGGAGTAAATAATATTTACTTTTCAAACAGAAGTTAAGAGAGTAAAATTAAGAAATGCGCTGTGTACAAATAGAACGATAAGGGAAAACAGCTTGTTGCTGTGACTATATTTGTCAACAGATGTTTTCAACACCAGAAACTTTAAGTTATGCCAAGCCTCTTGCGTTGTTTTTGACATAACATTTTCTTATTTACAAAACTGACACTCAAAATGAAAAAGCTTTCTTTCAATCTTCTTAAACTCATATTCTTAAACTTACGAGCCCGTTCTTTTCTTTTGATTCTAAATGAAGGCTCATAAATTTTCCTTTAAGGAGCCTGTTAACATTTTACAATAAACATTTCTCGACATTTATTGTTCTTGCTGAATGAATAAGCCTATTAGCTTTTAGGCCCTAATGCAATTTTTTTTATTTATTTTTTAGAATTTTTTGTTGGTAAGTGAATTTTTACTAATTTAATTTGGTTATTTTTGCAAATAAAAATAAACGGCCTTTAATTGGATAAGCAGTATTTCAAAATCGTTAAAAAATTTCATTGTTTTAATTAAAAGGATTAGGTGTGTAAGCCGAAGTTTCGTTTATTTTTATGAACATAAGCGGAAAAAAAGTTAAAAAACGTTCTCGTTTTTAGTATTTTTTATTTTTTTTTATTTGGAGACTCGAAAAACAATTGTGGTTAATATAAAATACTTAACAATACCAAATATTCCTAAGAAGAGGCTAGTGTGGATAGTCAGTTTTTATAAATTTGCCAAAAAAGCTTACTATTCATTATTTTGAACACAACTATTATTTTTTATTATTAAAGTTTGAACGTTTATTGAAAAAAAATTTCATTATTGAAGGAAAATTTTTAAGGGAATTAATTTAAAAATGTGTTTAATTTAAAACTAATTTTTAAATGAGTTAACATTTAAAACTAATTTTTTCATTTTTAAATGAAGGTTTTCCTTTCTAAATTATTTATTTTAATTATTAAATTGGCTTAATTATCATCAAAATTGAAACAAAAATCATTTTTAAAGATAGTTAAACTAATTTGTATGAATACTGTTATTTTTTAAGGTGTTCTTATGCATACTACCATGGTATGGGACTATGACACTATGACAGGTAGCGTGTCATGGGGTTAATTTGGACACGTCTAAAAACTCATTATTAAAACTTATTATTTTGAAAAAGAGCAAGTAAAATAAAAAATGAACTAATTTTAACCTCAAATTACAATCTTCTGTAGAATATTTCAAAATTATCTATAAAAATGTATGTTAAAGCCTGAAAAATAAATTAATTCCATCAGTTACTGTTTTCCGGAGAGAATTTTTTTGAATATTTAACGTGGTTATTTTCCACTCCATATAAATGATTTAAAAGTTCACATGAAATGCCACTTTGTTCCAGCTCTTCCGCGTTATTTAATCACAAATTTTTTACCACGTAGTATTTATTTAAAAACTTTAGTTTTTATCATCTACCACTCTTTAAAATATTTTGCAAAAGGCATATTATTTTGGCGGCCCTGTAATATTTAAATTTATAAAAGTTGCTTGAGTCCTATCTTAATATGAATGTTCAAGTTGCTATTCTTTAACGGAGAGAAGCAATGTCAAGGATTTTTCAGAAAAATGCTTTTATAAACTAAATAATTTTTGCTGCCACCTTTCAGTTTTTGGAAAAATGAAGAATAAAACGCATGCATAAAAAAGTAAAAAAACCACTTAATATTAATTAGTCTTCAATTATTCAAATTCATCATCACAACCAAAGGATTATAATAAAAATAGAGTCATTATTGAAATAACGATAGTAAGAAATAAGACTCCTTTTGTGGAAGAAAGTCGATTGTTTAAGTGGAACGTGTTTAAGTGGAAAAGAGTATTATGAGGTCAACGAATTTATTTGGGTAATATAAGTTAGTCTAAACACACATAACTGCTAGTCTATAACTAAGGGCTCATAAAATCTCAATTATTGTTGTTTAGTTCATTACAAAGCATTGTATTATAAATTCCCTCTCCTGAAAAGAAACTATTTTTTGTGGTCAACATACTTCAGATCAGTTGTCTCTGATACAAAGTTCGTAGAATGCTTAAAAAACTAACAAAGTGGTAGCAAAATTAGGAAAGTTGAACTGTATTTTAATAGGTTTATTTGCATCACAAAGATGCCAATTGCTCCGGACAAGCCAAAAAAATTTAAAAAACAGTAAATAACCACCAAGTAAATTTTGAAAATATTTGACTATTTTTGCTTGCTTTTTAAAAGGCATAGCGTAAAGTAAGTACTATAAAGTAGTGAATTATATAAGCCTACGAAATATTTAGAAATAGTGGTGGATAAAAATTTATTAAATTGAATTTATTAATCTAATAATCGCAATTGATAAACTACCACTTTAAATTATATACTTGCTGTCCGGAGCAAGTTGGCATCTCTGGCACCACAACACTTGATGTTTCTAAATAAATATATCAAGTAGCGAAATTACAGGATCCAAAATTTTAATTTTTAACTTGGAAGCTAATAAAGAGAAAATTGTAATTTCTTTATTACAATATTATTTTTCTTATTCTTTAGTGTGCCGTCTAAGAAATCGTACTACGTTCTTTGAGTTTTGAATCCGTTAACTCGTCTGTTAAATGGGTGAAGAGTTAAATGGCACAAGAGCCGAAATCGGCTATACCACACCAAACGTATACAACATAACGTAATCAGGGTAAGGTGAAAAAACGTCGTTACAAATTGAGACTGAGGCCATAACAATTCGAAAAGGGGACAAATCATCAGGCACTCACAGAGTCGTCTTCTGCTTATAAATTTTATTTAATGACGAAATATATTAAAAGATGATTTTATTTGTGATCCAAAAATTTATTCATTTTATTAAAGTACAAATTAAAATATCTAATAAATTGCCTTGAAATTGTTAATTAAAATTAATTTCAAAGCATCAGTATAAATTACAGAGCGAAAATATCAGCGTGAAAATAATGATCCAAATCCGATGTATGTGTTTCGTCGAAAAAGTAGTAAAAATATCCGAAATTTTGTATCAATAGGAAATTTAATTGTAATGAAAATACGTATATATTTTAACATTATAATCTATCAATTTAAATACACGTTAAAAAAAATAGTAGCTATTTTACAGGTTAAAAAGCAATTAAATTTATTCTATAACCTTTCGTAGTAACATATAAATTGCAAATAAATGATTACAAACGAATATAAAAGAATAAAAATCTTAATTGTAAAGTATAATTCATTATGTGAATTTTTCTTCACATCAGCATGCCCAGCAGTATGCGACCATTTTTAAATCATTTTTAGTTCAAAACACAGCTCCGCAATCCACCTCCATAGTAAAAGAATGGCATACCTGCCAACTTTTAATCCCTTCCATTATCATTTTACCCAGTGGTATTAAAATGAAATTAAAACTTCGATTTTAAGCAAACAAATACGTTGCATTTTAAAAAACTTAAGTTGACAACCATGACAGTAACGCATATTAATATATGTGTTTAATTTTGGTAAGAATAATGGTGATCAAAATCATTTAAAATTTAAGTTTATAAAAGAAAAAATAGTATATATTTACTACCACTTTAAATATGAAAATAAAATCTTCCGGAAAATCCGGAAGAGTTGGCAGGCATGGAATGGGGATAGGGTTTACTTGAGGGGAAATTTTCGCGGAATCACGTGACAACGTTACTTGCAACAAGGGAAGGGGGCGAGGGGGGCGGCTTCTCTCAATGTCTCTATGCTTCACCATGAAGCCATTCTAGCTTGAAGAAGAAAAAAAATTTCTGGGGTGGGGTCACAAGAATTTATTTTTAAATTCTGCTATATATATTTTTTTTAAATTTTTTTTTAAAAGTTGATATTAATTATTCACCTCTAGATTTTAGTAACATTTTATTTTACAATGATAAATTAATAAAAGAACTTCAAAAACGGAATAAAATTTTAAAACTTTTTTTAAAATTTTATGATGAATTAAATAGTGAATCAGATAATGCGACAATTAGGCAAAGGTTTATCACATCCTAATTTTTTTAATTTTATTTAATGAAGGTAATATACCCATTATATTATTTTATTTATAATACCTACTCGAAAGAAATGACAGCATTTCAAGACATATTTACGAAATCAAATGAGAAATATTTAATCTAAATATATATTTATTGAACCTTTAGAATAAAACTATTTATTACTGCAAAGTTTGGTAAAAATAACTTCTAAAAACGTTTTATAACTTAAAAGACAATAATAACTAAAATCAATATGTGAACAAAATTATTTGTACTGAAACCAAAATGTATAAAATTCACAACCATGTAAAAATTTGAACCGTTTGAATTAAGTATGAAAAACAAAAAGAAATAAAGTAAGTTATCTCAGTTTACATTCGAAAAAAATTGTGTGATCTCAAAGGAGTTATAAAGCTAATTTTGCTTATATTAAACTCTAAACATACATTTCAGCCCTTATTAAATGCTCTGATACAGGAAACAACCTAGAATGAAATCATTCTTGAAGATTTGGCCAAAGATTTGATTGGTCAACATTTTAGTCCTTCAGGTTCCATTAATTGTTTCGTTTTTTCTTGCTCTATAGCCATTAGAGATAATGCAGATTTGAAGTGAAAAATAGATTTGAAAACAAAATTGTTGCATATTATATGAAATTATGGACTTTTATAGTTTCGAAATGAAGGAAACTTTATTTTTGATGTATTATTATAATTTTTTAAATATAGCAAGAGATAAAAGAAAACTTAATTTTAAAAAAAGACAGAAATTTTTACATAATTTTCATTGACAATAGAGAGTGAATGAATTAAAGTAAGTGATACTAAGTCATACAATTCAAAAATTAAATATTCTAAAATGAGATGAAAGGCATTTTAAAACGAAAGTATTTATTTAAAAATAAATATAAAAAAGAAGACAATTATCTATTTTGATTTTTAGACAATTATGACAACTGACATTTATGCGAATAAGAATCAAATTATTCAAAAAGACAGAAATTTTTATATCATTTTCATTGACAATAGAGAGTGAATGAATTAAGTGATATTAAGTCATACAATTCAAAAATTAAATATTCTAAATTAAGATGAAAGGCATTTTAAAACGAAAGTATTTATTTGAAAATAAATATAAAAAAGAAGAAAATTATTTATTTTGATTTTTAGACAATTATGACAACTGACATTTATGCGAATAAGAATCAAACTATTCAAAAAGACAGAAATTTTTATATCATTTTCATTGACAATAGAGAGTAAATGAATTAAATTAAGTGATACTAAGTCATACAATTCAAAAATTAAATATTCTAAATTGAGATGAAAGGCATTTTAAAACGAAAGTATTTATTTAAAAATAAATATAAAAAAGAAGACAATTATTTATTTTGATTTTTAGACAATTATGACAACTGACATTTATGCGAATACGAATCAAACTATTCAAAAATATGCCAAATACTTAAACACAAGGCGCTAAATGGGTGCGTTTAAATTATATAACTATAAACTTTTTTGAAATAAAAATAAGCATAACTAGAGAAGTAAAAAATTATAAAACTTTGTTTAATGAATTCTTATATAGATAGTTAAATTCAGTAATATTTAGGTCTTATCAAATATATAATCGATTTTATTTATTATCTTTCTCTTCGGTGCCTATGATTTACCCCTTCCAAGGATTTCTTATAAATTTTATCGGAAATAAATCAGTATTTTACGATATCGCTAAATATTTACATACATGGTGGGGCATATAAGGGTAAAAAAAAATGCATTGACACATCCGGAATTTTAATTTTCAAGCCTTACTCAAAACAGTATTTCCCAAACAATTTTAAATTTACAATTTATAATAATAAGCAAACAATTTATACATTATACAATTTATACATTATACAATTTATATTATTACAAACAAACAATTTATAATAATACATCAAAAATTTTAAATTTACGCTTTCTATATAAGGTGAGCACTACATGAATAAATATAAACTTTAAAAGACTAAAAATAAACTACGAAGGAAAATAAATGTCGAATAAACAAAACCCCACTCAATGAAAAGAAAAAAAATTGAAATTACGAGGAAGTTTTCTTTTATCTTTTGCTATATTTAAAAAATTATAATAATACATCAAAAATTTTAAATTTACGCTTTCTGTATAAGGTGTGCACTACATGAATAAATATAAACTTTAAAAGACTAAAAATAAACTACCAAAGAAAATAAAAGTCGAATAAACAAAACCCAACTCAATGAAAAAAATAATTAAATTACGAGGAACAAAGATATTTTTCACTCCATTCTTAACTTTAATTCGAACATTTGGCTAGATTAGTGACGGCTTAGATAAAATTATGAATATTCATAGTTAATTATGCCTTTTTATTTCTCCCTTAAGTATAAATGATTGTATGGTAATGAGTTTCTGTCATAGAAGGTTTAACTTTTAAAGAATTTAATATGAATGAATTATTTTTATGGCGATATTTTTCATATTGAAAGGACAGGGTTTTATTTCTTCCCTATCATCTGCAGGGTTATTCCTTCTGCAATTATTGTTACTATTAATGACCTGTTTTGATTTGATTTAAAATCTGAATTCAAAACATCTACTAATGTTTTATCCAGATTAAATTAGTCAGATTACCGGTAATAAAAGTAATACTTGTTAAAAAAAAAAGTAACTATAAATTCGTAAAATAAAATTATGTTTTATTACTAGACCTTAATGTTATTAATACATTTTAAATAAATAACTTTTTTGTAATCTTAAATTAAAAATATTTCACTTACCTTAAGAGAAATGCAAGTTTTTTTAAAAACGAAAAGAAAAGGACTTTCCCTTACGCGTTTTAAAATTCTAATCTTAAATGAAGCAAACGATCTTGTTTTGAAAAACCAAACTTATGGACGAGTACATTCCAGAAAATAAGTGGGTGCAGTACCGAATTCTTAATTAGTAATCAACAACCCTTTTACCCTATTAAAAAATAGAACGTTATTCACTTCATCTGCTTTATCAAACAGCTGCTTTTACCAGCACTCACGAGTTAATACATGGAACAAAAATACCTAAATAGCTTCTTAAAGCAGACGATTATTTAATCGAAACTTTAAAATCTCTTTCTCTTCTTAAAAGTAACCTTTTGTCTTTGATGAACTCATTAGAATAAATCACACTAAGTAAAAGAGAAAAATAATAATGAGCAGGAAAATATATAAATAAAAATATATAATAGTGGATGTAATAATCTTAATTTTTGTTCAGTTATTAAAAAAAAAATTTTTTTTTTTAAATTGCGCTATTTCTGTATCTTTACAAGGCTGTTAACTATCTAAAACAAATTAAGAATTGGTTGTATAAACACTTATTTTCTATTATTTCTTCTTGAAAAATAAACTAACCATGACCAACCACTGTTTATTTTCAGTTATTACATATACAGGCTTGACTTAACTTGATATATAGTTCTGCGAAGTACTTGCCCGCGAAGCGGGCATCTCACTTCTTCATCTAATAAGTTTAGCCCTTAGACGACTGTGACTATTGGCTTTAAAGAGGGGGGGAAGGAATACGGGGGAAGTCCCCTGAGTCAAACATATACAGGGATGACAACTGCTCCGCTTTATGCAAAAGTTTTAATAAATCGGTAGCGAATTAAATAGTAAAACTTGAAAAGTAAGGATAATTACGCCCACTTTTTTAAATAGTCACTACAACAGAGATGCCAACTTGCTCCGGACAGCAAATATATATTTTAGAGTGGTAGTTTAGCAATTGTGATTTTTGTTTTAATAAGTTCAATTTAGAAGATTTTTATCCACCACTATTTCTGAATAATTCGTAGGCTTATATAATTCCCCACTTTATAGTACTTATGTCATGCTATACCTTTTAAAAAGCAAGACAGAATAGTCAAATATTTGAAAAATTTACTTTGTAGTTGTTTACCGTTTTTTTAATTATTTTGGCGTGTCCGGAGCAGTTGGCATCTCTGCTACAAGATCCCTGCAATACAGTTGCATTTCATATGATACTTTGAATATTTGATGTGTAGTGGTTGAAAAATTACTTAAAATGAAAATACAAAACTAAAAATATCTTAAATTTCGTCACCACTAAAAAAGTATTATTTACAAAGGGGAGATGCACTTCCCAGTATAAGATATTAATTCCTTCATGACTTGTGCATACCTGCCAACTTTTAATCCCTTCCATTATGATTTTTCCCAGTGGTATTAAAATGGATTAAAAATTTCAATTTTAAGCAAAAAAGTACGTTGTATTTGAAAAAGCTTAAGCTGCGTACCTTGATAGTAACACATATTAATATATATGCTTAATTTTTTTAAGAATAGTGGTGATTAAAATCATTTAAAAATTTAGTTTATAAATTGAAAAATAGTATATATTTACTACCACTTTAAATATAAAAATAAAATTTTACGCCAAATGCGTAAAAGTTGGCAGGTATGCTTGTGAACACAGGACCTACTAGTATAGACGAATCAGTTGGATGGCCCTCAGTGGCGTAGCGAGGGGGGAGCAAGGGGGGGGGGGGCATCATCCCCCGGGCGCTACTCACAAAGGGGCGCCAAATGGTCAGCAAAACAAAAAAAATTGTTGGATAATTTTTATTTTTATTATAATTTATTTCTGCAAAAAATTTTTAAATTTAGTGCCAGTGAAATATAATAAATGTTAATTCGTAAATAAAAAGGAACACTAATCAAACTGTAATAATATATTCATAATAGAAATGACACGTCTTTTCTAATGGCTGGCTGACTCGACCTGTATCTGTCAGCACTTCCTTATGGCATCTACGCTGTGTGGTTACATATATTATCTCCAAATATTTGCACTGTACAAAAATCGTTTGTATGTTTGTACAGTGTATAATACAGATTTCAATGGAATAGAACTCTTTATCGAAGAATGTGACTGTAAAATGTTACTCCTTTGTAGAAAAGAAATTGAACTTAAAACTCCATTAGAATTTCTTACTTTTATAATCCCGTATGGAGAAGATGTTTTTCCAAACCTGAGAGTGGCACTTCAAATACTCCTGACTATCTCAGTATCAATTGCTAACTGCGAATGGTCATTCAGCAAATTAAAATTAATTTTGACATATCTACGATCAACGGTGGGACAAGATCACCTAAGTGACCTGGCATTTTTAAGTGTGGAAAGAGAAAAATTTGAAATGATCAACTTTGATGATATTATTGATAAATTTGCTTCATCAAAAGCGGAAAATTTACACATAGTAATTAGTTTTATAATTGTATTATAATCATATTATTAAATATATGTATCTCCTTAGAGATAATAAATATTTACTTTTTTATTGTTTTAAAACTGCGTGTTTTTAAAATATTTCTTTATAAATATGTAAAATCATTTCAAAGTCTAGTCTTGTTTTCTCAACTACAGTTTTTGTCTCAAATTTAATGCCTAACTTGAGCCTATGACTTTATTAATTCTACTTTATTTATTTATTACTTTGCGAGTATATTTTACTTATAATATTAGATGGATTTCGAATGGGGGGCGCTAAAAAGGTATTGTGCCCCGGGCGCGAGTTAAGCTCGCTACGGCACTGATGGCCCTACGCTCCGAATACCGAGCTACCACTCATATCCACAGCTATATCTGCACTTATGAAAATTAACGTTAGGGCTGAAAGCTTATAAATATCAAGACGGCAAAGAACAAAAACTAGTATGAAAGATATTTCACTCTAGCATTTTTTCGAAAAAAATGAAATATCTGTAACTACCAAGATTTTTTTTCTTCTTGCAAACATAACATATATATAAAACTGCTTCGTTCCCAGGAAATAAATATTGCAAAAAATAGTTAGGAAAAATTATTGATATAATCCTCCCAAAAACTAGCTATAATTGAAATTGTTTCACTACCAATTTTTCCAGCACGTGGAAAAGCTAAAAGTGGTGTCTAATAAAATTCAAATTTTATTAAAGGATTTTAAAATTAGTTACTTTTTTTGGCGTAATTTTTTCAGTTTACTATTGAAAATGAATGAAAATAGTATTAAGACTTTAAATATAAATAATTTGAAATGTAAGTTATTGTGGTAGTTACGATAGAATAATTAAAGAGATAATAAATAAACAAAAACAAATTGAGTTACTACCTTTTAATGCATTTTTTTTATTCTTCGTTGTCCGGGACATCCCTGCTTTCACCCTTATTTGACAGAAGCTGGGCCCCTGTGCCACGCAGAATACCCATATCCCATTCATCGTGAAATTATTACAGACAAGTTTAAAAAAATTAAATAAACAGTTTGGTGGCTGATATTGTAGAGCAAGCACCTTGCTTGTTGTTTTCACCCTTGATTCAATAAATACTCAGGGTTGCCGGAGTCTGGAAACATTTTAAATAGTGGTGACGAAGATTTTATGAGATTAAGCATTTAATTTTCAAATATTTTTGATTGTTGGTAATTAGTTGAAATATTTTGATTCTTTGATATTTTACTACTAGTTTTTAAACTCATCTGGAATGTGGGAACCTTGAGTACGATGCTCACGCGTATATTCAAGGCTGCCAACTTTCTACACTTTTTGGGAAAACTTCTGGTAGCTAAGTTTATGTATTAATGTATGATTCTTTATTTTGTAAACTTGATTTAAAGTTATTTTCCTCACCACTACATGTGAATGATTCGAAATTTCATATGAAATGTCACTTTGATAATATCTCTCGTTTCGCGGCTAAGATGCCCAACTAGCATAACTAAAAAAGAAGAAGAATATCTCGTGATAAGGTTTTTAAATGCTATTAAAATGAACCAACATTCTGAAAGTTTTAGATCGTGATTGTCCACCACTCTACGAAATATTTTGCAGAAAGCGTTGTAGTTGTCTGCCTTGCATTTCATAAACAGACCACTTTTTGTGGTTGTGCTTTAACCCTTTCGCGCCGACTGTCACCAATACGTGCCAGCTTAAAACCGTATCAATCAGGGTAAGAAGATAAAACTGGTAATTGTTGTGACCGTTTATTATATGGCATGGGATATGTATTTAGGATGATTGACAATGATAGCACTAATATTGATAACTTATATCATAACAATAACTTTATTCACAATACGTACATAGAACACATCAACAAAAGAACATACTGGAAATCGAAACTGAAACATACAATGTAAACACAGTTGCAGTTACATCACAACCGCGATACTAGCGCCAGTGGAATTACATGGAAGATCCCAACAGTAATCAAATTAATTCTTTAGCAGTTTATTTGTGGGCGGGGTAATGATAGTTTGCTTTATTTAATTCACCACTACTTAGTGCAAATTTAAAATTGTATAGTTGCACTTTTAACACGCATGGATTGGATTATCATACAGCTCTACTCAAGGGGATCTCCCCATTCCAAACATGATTTTCACTTCAAAACTAAAGATTTACTTCATTAAGGACTTGATTTGTCGTTACAACATACTACAACTTCAAAGATATTTAGGACCTCCTAGAATACGACAAAACAGAATCGATGAATCGGTCAGTGGCGCTTCGCGCCAAACGCCGAGATAACCCCAATATCCAGCATCCAGCATGGATTGGATGTGTTGGATTTAACCCTTTCGCGCCGACTGTCACAAATACGTGACAGCAAAAAACCGTATCAATCAGGGTAAGAAGATAAAACTGGTAATCAAAGTATTTCTTTAGCAGTTTATTTGGGGGCGGAGTTATAATTTTTTGATTTATTTAATTCACCATTACTTTGTTCAAAATAAAACTATTTAGTTATACTTTGAATTATCATTGATTATATATATGATTAAACTAACAATAATTGAAATAAAAGCAAAGTAAGTCTGTAAAATTAGTAACGACTACATTCAAGTTACCATTTTTTATTTAATTGCAACTTGATTCTGATTTTGTACGAATGCTTTTCTGAATCACCCGTCCCCAAGGGGTTAAAGTGAAAGCAAACAGAAATCTGTCAAATTAGCTAAGTCGAAACTTAAGCTACCACTTTTTATTTTTCACTATCCTGATATTGATTCCTTACGAACGCATTTACGACTCGCCCGTCCCGAAAGGGTTAATGGGTGAAAGTATAAATATTTAATTTTAGGAAATATTTTCAGATAAAATGGCAGAAGAAAGTAATCATAACAAATTTTTACAGCAATTTCTAATCAATAGATTCAAGTGCATTTGCAATTTTTAATTTTTTTAAAAAAAATTTGCTGTTATATAATTCAAACATGATTTGAATGATTTTGGAAATAGCTAACGTTTCTTTTATTTATGAAACTCATTGAAATTCGATGAGAAATTTTATTGAATTTTTGTACCATTAAAAATGGTGCAATGCACCTCGGACAAAATTTTTTCGTTAATGTTTTTCTACTAGTTTTCGTTTTGGAATTAACTGTTATTTGATTCGTTAAACTCATTTAAATTCAAGCAGCATTTATAATGAATTTTTGCATCTGTAAAAATGGTGCAATACACTTCATACAAAATTTTTCGTTAATTTTTTCCACCTTGTTTCAAAGAATTGAAAAGTTATTTCTTAAATTTATAAAATCAACTTTTAAAATAAATTTTTATTACCTTTATTTTATTTCATAATTTATTTAAATAGAGATTCGTGTAAATAAAATAAAATACTAGATACGAAGACAAAATGTAATTCATAAAGAGAAATTTTGAAAGATATTGTGGGAACGCCTTTCCCATCTCTCATAACAGGAAGTGTTGATTATAGCAATTGCATTCTACTGAAGCATAAGTAAAATCAGATTTGTCGCATAGCAACATACTTGCAACTCCAAACTAACTTGAAAGGGATAAAAAAAAATATCTTTTGTGTTCATTGCTTCTAAAGCAACTTTTATTGCCTTTAAAAATACATTCCTCCCATGAAAATATAGTTAACGCTTTTGCTGAGAATTTGTCCAACATATAGAGTAAAGGTAATAACTTATTCGAGCTTTAATAACTTATACTAATATAGGCTTTTTTTCAAATTAATGATTTTTTCAAACTTAAACAAGAATATAAAAACTTATGATTAACTTTAAGCGTGTACAACTCAAATTTTTACTTTATTTTATTTATATTTTTTTTGTTTAATTATTAATGTTTTTTTTTAAATTTGACTAATGATTTATACCTAAGACGCACGATTTTATAATTGCCAGTTTTAATGCCCTTTTTACGGAAAATACTGCCCTTGTGACATTGATGTAGCAATTAAACTTGTTTAGTTTATCCAGCATTTAAAGTACCTTCGCATGATCATCGATGTTTTTCAATAATAGTATTAATTATCAATATCGTTAATTATCAATAATGTTAGTGATCAATATCGGTTTGGTTAAAATAGTTTAAAACCGCAATAATTAAAAAAAAAAGGAAATACTGGGTGCACATATATTTAGAGCCCCATGGTGATGGGGCTCTAAACATCTTACGTATCCCTCACATGTCGGTTTTTTCTTTCTTTCTTTCTTTTTTTTTCATTCTCATTCATTCTTTTTCTACTCAGAACATTTCCTCCTCCCTATAGACTGGGAATGTAGAAAAAATCGGTGAACCAACTCAGCAGAGTACGCAATTTCAATTTCTAACGAAAATAATTTTAATGCCAAAAGCACAGAGATGCCAACTTGCTTTGAACAGTGGTTAAATGTTTTCGAGTGGTAGTCCTTCAATGTATGATTCTTGGTTTAGTAAATTCGATTTATAGGGTATTTACTCCCCACTAACTCTAAATAATTCAGAAACTTATGTGGTTTCGCCACTTCGCTACGGTAATACCTTTCCAACTATACAGGAGTACAACTTAAAAACCTCAAAACATCAACTCATAATCACTGCTCCAACTTCTCCAACCTATATACCAAACCTTCTAAACCAGTGGTTTCCAACTGGCGGCCCGGGGGCCGCATCCGGCCCTCGAAGCCTTTTTTTGTGGCCCGCGAACTAAAATATATCAGTTGTAATTTTTTTGCGGACAATTTTCGTAAAAAATCTATATGGGTTTAAAATACTTTTCTCGCTAATAAAAATCTAATTTCTTCGTTTCTGTGAAATTTAACATAACAACGGTGCAAAGAAATTTATTTTTCAGGTTTTGCACCCAAGAAAATATTTATTCAAATACAAAAATAATCGTGTATGTTGCTCTATTTTATTTCTTTTTTTTTTTTTTTTTTTTTTTTTTTTTTTGTATTTTGTGAATATAACTTAGCATGTGAGTATCAGAAATTTTCTCGAAGAAATTCTCCGATTTAACTTTTTGAAACCACTCATTTTGGACGAAAATATTTTCACACCCATTTGTAAATTTAAAATGTAAATATCTATTCTCTGGTGGTTGCAGCAGACAAACCTCAATTTTCTCATTGAATATTTTGTGTGCTACTATGTAAGTTTAATACCTTAACATTTAGATATCTGTTACACATTAATTGTTTAATACATAGGTGCACATTAAGTTATTGTAGCCCGAATTTTTATTTATTTAATATTTTTAAAAATATTATTAATAACAAATAAATATTTTTAAAAATATACTTCTTATTTTAATTTGTAATTCAATACTTTTGTTTTGTACTACTTAGTAAAACTCTGACAGTAAAACTTAATGTTCCTTCAAACATAAAAGCGTCCTACAAAAAATTTTGATAAAGTTGCGGCCCGCCATTTGATTTGTGTTTTTAATTGTGGCCCCCGGCCTCATGCAAGTTGGAAACCCCTGTTCTAAACCATAGACCAGACGCACTTGACTTTGAATTAACAAATATGCAAGTCCCCATGCTCACTAAATCATCTGTCATCTAATCATCTACCTGTCCAACTGCTCGGCGGGCTGACAACTGAACACTCTGAAAAATCAAAATTTAAAACAAACTGGTATCTCGACAGAAACATACTTCAACAACAATATCTTCAACAACAATACTATCAACAATAGAAACCTACCAACCTTAAAAGACGAAACTACAGTAGATAACCGTACCCAGCAGCTACAATCTGAAATCATAGACGCCTACAAAAATGCCTCAATAGAAACAAACCATGCTGCACATCATTACCGGCTACCTCCAGAGATTAAAAATAATATCCGATAAAGAAACTGCATTATAGAAAGTGGCATCAGAGAACCTCCGATCCAGCATACCTTAATGAAATCAAACAACTAAATAAATGGATAAGAAAACACAGCAAAATATACAAAAAGCAACTCTGGCAGAGAAAAGTACCACTGACAATACTATTTGGAAAAATGGCTGATATATTCTAGACCGCACCACAGATAAACAGACCAATAAATGGACCATCTGGCTCAATGTACACAATAGAAGATAAAACTGAAATATTTGCAGACTCTCTCCTAAACCAGTTCTTACCAAATCCAAATTCAGATCAAAACCAACATAATTTAATCATAGAAGAAGTAAACAATTTCCACCAAAAGCATCCTATCCCTGGAACAATAGAACCTGCAAATAATAAAGAAATCTGCAACAACATCTGTAATTTAAAATATTTCAAAGCACCAAGTGAAGGTGGAGTAAAAGATAAAATGATAAAACTGATACCTCCCAACTATATATGTACATAAAATCATGCATATTATTAATAGCTGCCTGGCTCTTAATTATTGTCCTCAAACCTGGAAAAACTCATCAGTCGTTCTATTTCTAAAGAAAAAGAAAAATTCAAGCTACCCTGAGAGTTACAGACCATTTAGAGTTTTAAATATTCTGGGAAAAATTTACGAAAAGATCATATAATAGAATCAAGCCACTCCTTACAGCCTCCCCCAACGAGCAATTCGGATTCCGTCAAAAACTGGACACTACAAAGCAACTACTTCGCATAATAGATTACACCGACAGAGCTCTAATCAATAAAGAAACAATAGCATTTTTAATGATAGATATTTCAAAAGCATTCGACAAATTCTGCCATACTGGTACAATATTCAAATTAATGCAACTTAACTTTCCACCCGGTCTCATCAAACTACTTTCCTGTTATCTCTCAAATAGAACCTTTCAAGTATCAATTCAAAACTGCAAATCATCAAAAAGAAATATCACAGCTGGAGTAACTCAGGGCAGCATTCTTGGACCGATTCTATATATTTTATACATTTATGATTTTCCAATTAATGGAACAGTTTACAGTAGTATTTCAGCTTTTTATGCAGACGATACAGGAATCATCATCAAATCAAGGAATCCAAATACTATAGCATTAATAAAATTACAGGAACAAATACGCGAAATAGAAGACTGGTGTGTAAAATGGAAAATAGTAGTAAACGCAGACAAATCTCAAATTCTAATTATGCAAAAAAGAAGAATAAAAATATTACCACAGTGCAAATTTTACCACAAAATTTTTTGAATTTAAATTTTACGAAATTTGGTTTCCTCAGAAAATTAAAGTTTTCTTATCAGAATACATCAGGGTGAGCGGTATGCTAACACTTAAAAAACCGAAAAGAAAAACACATTTACAAAATTTGAGATGGTCAGTTTTGTAACTGAACAATGCAAGCAGCAACTCATTTATTAAAAAGGAGAAGAATTCATTAATATTAGCAATTGTGGCTCAATATGTTCTAGTAATAACGGTTTTGCTTAAAACACCAAATTTTCTCATATCGGTAACTTTTGGTACTTGCTTTTTAAACTGTATTTTTTTTAAATGTACTCAGCTGAGCATGCATGTAAAATTTTTCACATTCCACCTAGTACTAGTACATTCCGTGCAATGTGGCTCTAAACACCTCACATTAGTTTTTTAAGCGAAAGGTTATTGTAGTATGCTTGAGTATGATAAATCGAAAGATTTGAAATTTAATATTTTATTGAATAACACCCTTTATAGCACATGCAACCGGAATCTGAAAACCGTCTGCACTATAGCACTCTCTGCAACGTTCTGATCACCTAACTAGGGGAAAAAACTTTGGAATACGCCATATCAAGGGAGAAATTTTTCTTCGCATATTATCTTTAAACTCCATTACTAGTTCAAAAATTAAAAGCAAGAAAAAGTAAGTTAAGGTAAACCTAGAGTACACCATGAAGTTTCAATTGCTGAAAAAAGTGCTCAAGATATCAAAATGCAAACAAATTATAGGAAGATAATTCTCCTTAAACTCCATTACTTGTTTAAAAATTAAAAGCAGGAAAATGTAAGTTAAGGTAAACCTAGAGAACACCATGAAGTTTCAATTGCTGAAAAAAATGCTCAAAATATCAAAATGCAAACAAATTATAGGAAGATAATTCTCTTTAAACTCCATTGCTTGTTTGAAAATTAAAAGCAGGAAAATGTAAGTTAAGGTAAACCTAGAGTGCGCCATGAAGTTTCAATTGCTGAAAAAAATGCTCAAAATATCAAAATGCGAGCAAATTATTGGAAGATAACTTCTCAATAGCGTAATCCTAAGTAATCTTTTAATATTTTATTTTCATTTTAAAATTTTCAAAATTTATTTTCAGTATTTGAAACTTCATGGCTTACTCTAGATTAGTGTGAACTCACTTTTCCTATATTTTAAATTTTAAATTCGTAATGGAGGTGAAAGAGAATTTGCGACAAAAAGTTTCTCCCATAGCATGGCGTCCTCTTAATCTAAATTGGGAAGTGGCTGTAGTTATACCAGCCATTCATTGGCGAGTTGGCTGTGAATGCAACTGCCATCTAGTGGCAAGTTTTAGTTAGAAATAATTCTGCGACAGTACATTAAATTGTATATTTTTCTAACACTGAAAAAGTCTTCCACAAATGATAGCGGTTATTGTCACTTTCAAAGAAAGATCTTCTATATCCAGAGCGCAAAATGAAAAACAAACCATCTAGAAAAACTTTTGCTCAATTTAAGGATCGAATCTTCTTGTTCAAATGGTTCGAATGGGGACCTCAAAAATGCTAATTAATTAGTGCAGACGATATTTAAACTTACAAAACTTAACTTAGTGGCTCGACAGCCCATAGAGGGCCAAGGCCTACTGCGCCCATATCAGTTTTCTTGACCTTGGGCTCTGGGGTGCAGGAGCAGATGTTCCGGTCAGGTGGTCAGCCGAACGCGAAACCCCCAGTGTTTTCCCAAGCATGCTTGGTACTCATTTATCGACCCACTGAAGGAATGAAAGGCTGAGTCAACCTTGCCCGGCCCGAGGATTTAACTTACAAAATTAGACACAAAAACGTACTTTCTCTGAATAAACATACCTTTTTTTCGATGGATTCGGATTTCTGACTCAAAAAATACAGGAGCGCCCACAATTTGAGAAATATAGCTCTAACAGTTTAGTCATGAGATCGATCCAAATTTTGGACCCCTTAGTGTTAATTTTACTTTTTGCGTATTTCACCCTGTTTCGAGAACTTTTAAAACGAATTAAACATTTTTCGTACACAATTATTAAATTCGTACATCCAAATAAAATTAAATTATTTAAAAATAGTGCTTAGTAAATATTTACTATTTCTTATTATTTTATTTAATAATGGTCGTTAAAAATTTTATTGTAAGATATATATTTTCTACATCGTTTAAAAGAAAGTAATTTTTCGTTACAAAATGCAAAATTTGAGCGAAATCGGTCAAATACTTCCTGTTAAATCGAATTTTAAATATCTGTCTTTTTTTTTAAATTTTGGACCAATTTCGATCATTTTTTTTTCTTTTTTTTTTTTTTTTTGCTACGCAAATACATTCTTTAAAATGACTTAAAATCTTGCATATCTCACGATTAAATTTTTTTATTATTACTAAATTAAATTATAAAAAATAATAAAAAATGGTAATAAATAATTACTTAAATTGTTTTAAATTAGAATTATCTTTGGATAGACGTTTTTTATAATCATGCTCAAAGATTTTTTAATTCGCCTTATAATTTCTCGAGATATGGCGAAATACTCAATAATTAAAATTAACATTAAGGGGTCCAAAACTTGGGCCGTTCTCCTAATCAAACTACAGGGACCATATTTTTTTATTTGATATCCAGTTTTATTAATCTATCAGGTTTTTCTGGTTTCATCGAACTTTCACTGATTTCGATCAGAGCTCTTGCAGAAATTTAATATTTTCTGCCTTTCGTGAATATGAATTTATAATTTAGTTTTAGTGAGAGAAAAAAATAAATCTTCATAATTGTCGATTGTAATTCTATTTAAACTATGACGTTTTTTTAATTACAGGTTCTGTCATTTTTCAAAACCAATTGAAGTGGAGAACATTACCTACCTTATTAAGCAAATACTAATTGGTTACGATGTTCGGTTACGTCCAAAATTCGGAGGTAAGACTTTTGAAAATATATATATATTTTTTTTTTTTTTTTTTTTTTTTTTTTTACAATTTGGAGAAACAATGTTTTTGAATTTTTAAGACAATCTGCACTTTATTTGTCATAAGATTATTTATTTTAAAAAAGAAAATATATAATTTTAGGGCCACCCTTATACATTGGGATGGATATACAAATAGCAAGCTTCGACGCTATTTCTGAAGTCAATATGGTGAGTAAACGTTTTCGTTACAGAAAAAAAAAGTGTTATAAGTGTTTGCTATGGATCTTAATTTTTAAAAATTGCAACGAAAATTAAACAAACGTCGTTATTTTAACACATTTGTGTCTACCCATACACAATAATTTAAAAAAGAAATTTGACTTCAAAAAATTATAAGGGGAACGAGAGTTCACGCGCACTTTGTGGAGCCAGTTTTTTAGCTTTAGTTTATTATTTTCAGGCTTATCGGCAGATTTTAATAAAATTATGTTTACATATACTTAAAGAGATCGATAATTTTATTTTAATTATGAAAATTATTCAACAGTTATAAAACTCACGTGTAGTGCTTGTTGGAGTCAAAATATGTTAAATAATATGGGAATTATTTGGACTGCTACTGCTTTCCGATATTTCGAAATCTATTTCAAGTTATCTTTTACACCCTGGGTTTCAGCACAAACACCCCACACCTGCTTCTTATCTTGCCATTTTATTTTCTTGTTCATACTTGTTCATCTGTCCCTATTGGTTAAACTATTTTGAATATGTTTGTCTCCTTACTTTCTCTATTCGTGATCGCAACTCTCGAATATGCGATCTGGGGAGAATAGTGGTTCTATGGCTTGACCCAGCCCCCTTCTTTCTCTTCCTTTTCTCAATTGTATAGAAATGTACTATGGTATTTTCCCCTTTCTTAATATTTTTCGTATTTAATTATCGCAAATGTTTTTTAAATTTTCCACTATGCTTTCTTTTGGAACTATCTTCAATGTAGTTTTCAGTTCCATACGATTTCCTAACTTAAAAGTTTTAAATCTATTTGAAAATAAAGAGTGAAACTAACGTACTTTCTTCTTCTATGATTCTCCACACACTACTGATGAAAGCATGCGATGTGTTGCCTTAAGTAGATAGTTCTTCTCTACGCCACTTGTAGCCCATTTCGATCGCCAATCACAATTAGATGTTTGACACTGAAAAAGTTTCTTGTTTATGTTTATTTTTTATTTTATTGAAATTACATACATTTGCTGACTTGTGTGCTCAATATAGGCTTATAAGTCATTGTCAAGTAGAAAATACAGATAGAACAATTCAGAGAAAGACATCACAAAGAATACATCCAGGGTCACGGTGGGATTCGAACCCGCTACCTCCACGCTTAACAGAGCGTTTGGACCGGCGACACCGCTCGGCCAGGGAGGCCCCTCTTGTTTATGGATGGTGTTTTCAATAGAAATGTAAACAATAACAATCTCGAGCTCGGGACATACTCTAGTTCCGGTTAAAAAGTTTGCAGCTGCTTACTACATGTTATTCTGATAGGCGATGTTTTCAAACGGATAATTTTGTTTTCAATAAAAGAAATAAACTAGATAATTTCTGAGCTCAAATCTGCCGTACTTCATAAGATATTAATGTTATTATGTAATTCTGGGGAGTTTGGAGTGAAAATTTGTTTTAGTTATTTTGTTATTTATTTTTAAAAAAGGTGACATGGTTACTAGATTTTGAATAACTCGCTTTTTTTGGCAGTCTTGATTTGGCCTCTTTCCATTTGTTCATTACTGTTTGTTCGTGTTGCAAGCTGTGCACCATCTTACGTTAGTGTTAACACTTTTAGTATTGTAAACAGTATTGTTAGCATTGTAAACATAAGTAATAAGTAATCAAATGCATTGTTTGCAAGAATCTCAAAACACAATGATGCCAAATGGCTTTAAAATACAACTGAAACAGTAACCCGGAAATTTAGGCAGTCCCGAGCTTGCAGCGCTCCCTAGTGTAGAAAACACCATCCATACAACTGAAACTAAAGTGTGTCCATCTGTGTGCTTTTATTTGTGCTTTATTCACGTCGTGATTTGCTTTAATTTACAAATATCGTAATTTAATATTGAATTTTCAGATTTTTAGGGGGTTTAGTGCCTTTAGTCTTAAAAAAAAAACTCGATTTATGGAACATTCTCGCTGCTTGCTATTTAGATGTGGGATCGAACGTCAATGCGTTTTGCGCATGCGCGAGCAATTCTTTTTGTACGTAGTTTCTAAATATTCGCACATTCGTCTAGAACAATCGGTGTGAAGGCTCCCTTAGAGTTTTAATAAAGGTTACTTAGCATATTTTTAGCTTTCCAGCGATCTATTGTTGTGGGATGGATGGTTGACCGTATAAAGCTAAGCACAGGTGGCGCCAGGTTTTAAAATTCCCCGTAATACTTCCGGGTTACTACTTCTGATTGAATTTTGCGTGTAAGATTGGAAAAACGAGCCATTCAATATTATTATACTTATAGTGTTTACAAAATTGCGAGTTCCTTCAATTTAACTTTCAATGAAACAAATAACAAATGTATTTGGAAGACCTCGGAAGCACGCTATGATGCTACCCAAAAATAACAACGAGCTATATTTTACAAAGTTATAGCCAAATAAGGGATAACACTCAAAACGTGGCAAACCTTACACTTTATTAATGCTGTGATATTAATTTTATTAAATTTGTTTTCCGCACACGACCAGTTAGAATTTATAAATTAAGATAAAAACTCTTATAAATGGTAAAATTTAGCGTAAATTTGATAAAAAAAATCACAATATGAAAACTTCCTAGAATATCAAGACAGTGAACATATCACCTCGTAAGAATCACATAAGCGGAGGGATATACCGGAAGTTTGCAAAATCTCTTTCGGTTAATGGATGGTGTTTTCAATAGAAATGTAAACAATAACAATCTCCAGCTCGACACCTACTCTAGTTCCGGTTAGAAAGTTTGCAGCTGCTTACTACATGTTATTCTGATATGCGATGTCTTCAAACGGATAATTTTGTTTTCAATGAAAGAAAGAAATTAGATAATTTCTGAGCTCAAATCTGCCATATTTCATAAGATATTAATGTTAATATGTAATTCTGGTGAGTTTGAAGTGAAAATTCGTTTTAGTTTTTTAGAGATATATTGTTAAAAGAGGTAACATGGTTGCTAGATTTTGAATAACTCGCTTTTTTGGCAGTCTTGATATGGCCTCTTTCCATAAGTTTATTACTGTTTGTTCTTGTTGCAAGCTCTGCACCATCTTACGTTAGTGTTAACACTTTTAGCATTGTAAACACCAGTATTGTTAGCATTGTAAACACCAGTATTGTTAGCATTGTTAACACAAGTAATAAGTAATCAAATACATTGTTTGCAAGAATCTCAAAACACAATGATGCCAAATGACTTTAAAATACAATGGGAACAGTAACCCGGAAATTTAGGCGGTACCGAGCTTGCAGCGTTCCCTAGTGTAGAAAACACCATCCTAAACCAATTGACACTTGAAGTTTTTTATTTTGATGAAATTTTGAAATTTTCAAGATTTGTTGTTTATAAGCATGTTTATAAGCAACTATCAAGCATGTTTTTTTTTTTTACAAGTAAAAAAAGTTTTTCTCAGAGTTTTTTCTTTTTGTGTGTGTGTGTGTGTGTTTTGGGAACTGAAGATTATCTGGAGTTTCGAGAACACATAAATTTGCATAGTGCAATCCTCTTTGTAAATTGGGTATACCACAGAGCTGATCATTATTTTACATTCTGCTACTTCTTTGCGAAATCTTAGAAGCTAAGTGCTTACAGTAGAGCTTTGCCTCAGAAGGTCAAATGTCCTTCAAATATCTTAAAAATTCGCTTAATTAAGCGAAAGCTTCTCAAGTAGCACCTAATATTATATAAAATCAGAAAATCTGTAAAATCTAACATTATGTAGCGCAACTTTCTAATATTAGGAAGATACAAAATGTCACGGTTTTCTCTGCCATTATATAACATTAGATTCTATACAAACTAATATTATCTAGCGTACGCCATAACATTATTTTGCATTGGTTTTGATGCTATATAATATTAGTTTTTGTACTTTCTGTATTATCTTGCGTTCCCTTTTATTTTTGAAGTAACCAAGGAGAAGATTTGGATGGCAGTAGAATAATTCGGTAATATAATTTTACTTAATTTGCTGTATTGTTGTGAAGCAGTAAAACATGGAACAAGAGTTCTATAATGTCATTCCACGCATTATTTACTTAGAAATACAGAAATACTAAATAAAATTTTATTACCGAATCCAACTACCATTCATTTTCCACCCATTTATTCCAAAGTATATTTTGTGTCCAGTTGATATTTTGGAATCAATATTTCATATTTAATTAAGAAATAATACTTGAGTTGCTAAACTTTTATTGATATTTTGTCTTTCTGTTCTTTATACAATAAGTTTTTTGATAAATTTTATATTATCAAGTGCTAATGTTTAATTTTAAATGTATTCCTATTTTTTTTTAAATGAAACAATTTAGTCAATCTGGCCTATTTTATTAACTCTAGTCATCTTTCATTTTACTCTAGCCTTTTGTAGTTTCTTAATTATCATACATTATTGTTATTATTCTGAAGTTAAATAATTATAATCACACTATATAATTATAAAATTAAATTTGCATTTAAATTTAGTGGAAATTTTAACTTTAAAAAAAAAATTTTTTTTCCTTAAATCCTAAAATAAAATTGTTTAATTTTTAAATTGTCACTTTTTTTAATTATTGATACAATAAAGAACACTATTTAAAAATATTCAAAATACTTACTTCAACAAATCAGCAACAGTTAACAATGTGTATATGACGCAAACACACAGAAGGTAGGGATGAATCACACAGGTTTGCGCCTTTTCTCAAACTTCTACACAATAACCAATGAGAGGGCTTTCGGCTCCGACAGATTTAAGGTACGGTGTGTAAAGCCTTACGGCATATACACACCAGTTCCGCCCAATCCTTACATATGCTTCACCAGTCTTGACAAATATGACACAAACTCAGCTAAATAAATTAATAGTCTGCCAGAATAAAATATTAAGAAGGATAGCAAAAGCCAGATGGTTCGTAAGAAATGATACAATACACCATGACCTCAAAATAGATGCAATAGACAAACATATAGCTAAATTAAATAACAAATTCTACGAAAAAGCCACCTCTTGCTCACAGCAAATTTCAATGAAATATTCTTATTTGAAAATTTAACTGAAGACAAGAACATCAGACCAATAGCAGCGTACTATTGCAATGATACATCACATTCCCGACATCAATAGCATATACATAGCCTCATTTTCATCATAACAGCTTAGCTAAAGTTCATACTTTTGCAATATAGTCTTATCACCCTACTGCATATAATTACTCAGTCAGAACCTCGATGATCCACATGAATACTCCTTTTCTTCATTTGCATTCCACAACCTCATCGAGGCAATACAAAGATCAAGCTAAAGATGAATGGGAAAAGGGTCGCTAGCGGCTTCAGGTGCCCGATATTTTATACAGTTTAAATTTAAGTTGTTTTGTTTTCTAAAGGGTCGATCTTAAGCACCCCTGTTTTGTACAAGAGTGTGTCATTTTCCATTTGCAGTGTCCCGCAGCCCATCTCAAAATTGAATTGTTCCTTTCTGTCTGATTAGCTTGTTAATTCAGCAGATGAAGTTAAAATTATAACAGAAAAAATTTTACACTTCTTATTGAAAACACTAAATTTCAGGGACGGATTGGCCAGACTAGGCCATGGCCTGGGGCCCCCAATGATTAGAGGCCTCATTAAAATGGATTTTTTGAAAATAAGTTTTCAAAAATTAAGAAAAACAATGATTTTTCAAATTTTTTCAAAATGTTATGATTATCTTCTAGTTCTAACTTAATAAAGTAAAATTTTATTTATTATTATTTATTTTAATTTTAAATATGCTTTCTTAAATGGAAAGATATATAAATACCTTTATATTTGAATAAATAAAAAATGTACGAGAAAAAAATTTAATCTGAGGGCCTCAAAAATTTGAATGGCCTAGGGTCCCGCGTACGCTTAATTCGGCACTGCTAAATTTAAACTTTAAGCATTGAATATTTATTCAAAATTTATATTACTTAATTTAAAAATGTCTTTAAGAAATTTCTTAACAATTAACAATTAATTGTTATACCCTTTATTATAAAATTTAGGGGTTTTTCAATTTGCTTTATCTTTCTGACTAATTTTAGATAACTTTCCTTTCCCCTAACCTTTCCAAAGTTAAGAACCTTCCCTGGAGATTTAATCTCTATCTAATGTTTACTGAGGGAAAGGGTACAGCGGTGAAAAAATTTTCTCGTTGCGATCTTGTTAAAGTGATATAATATTTCAGATGTAATTTTTTTACACCGAATCGAAGTAATAAAGTCAAGTAAAGATTGAAAAGAAAACGATTAATTGTTCACAATTTAATAATTCTGCGTATCATTATTATACCAGTATATTATACCTGGGCTCTGTATATTTTACGGCAAAAAGCATTCACATTTTCTCACCCTTTGAAAAAAATCCATGAAATTTACGCAGGTCCTAACCTTAGGGCGGAAATTCTTTAACACTTCCTTCTAGTTGACATCATCGCTTTAAAAAAAACAGTTGAAATATATTTGGCACTGCAATATAATAATAAAAATTTTTTTTGAGATCTTTTTAGAAGTATTTTCTATTTTTCTTAAAAAACCATACGTGATAACCTTTCTATATGTTTCTGAACCATAAATTACTATAGAAAAGATCCTCCCTGGAAAATACGGAACTCATTTTATTCTATGTCAAGCAAGCGGTTTTCAAGCAAGCACACTCTTCTTTCTATCTTTAGTAAAACTTTTACTTAGAGAAGGTAAACCATAAAAAAGTAAACCTAAGAACTTATAATAACCTATAAATGCCTTTTTAAAGCAAACAATACTTTTGAAAATTAAGAAATAAATAATTTTCAGAACATTAAATCTGAATCTCGGTCGGCACCCCCCTTAACTGGCGCTCTGGCCAATCACCCATCTCTTTTGCCAGCCCTGCATGTATCTTTGATCACCGTCGAGGGAGAAAAACAACCTCATTTTTATATTCTTAAAAAAAAAAAACTCATGATTTAGATTCTCTTTTACTCCCAGTCCCGCAGTGGACTGATCGTTAAGACACGGTTCCTAGCAGATCACCGAAGTCAAGCATCACTGGCTGCGGTCTGTGTGCGGGTGGGTGACCACTTGGATCAGTCTGCGTAGGGACCGACTGTGTGCGGTATTGGTCCTCGTTGAACTGTGCTATCGTAAAGTGCTCGACTTCGCGCGCAGGTCGTCGGGCTACCAATAGCCCATTGTGCAGCTCTAGCGTGACGCAAATTAACAGCAACAGCAACTCTTTTACTCCCTACGTTGATCAATTGTGCGTGAACAGCATGCAGTGCGAATGATCCTTATGAGGATCTTTTTGCGCATGCGTGAATTTCTTTTACTTGTTATCGCAAGTGCGAATCAGATGCAGCAAGAATGGCGCTTTAAATAGACATTTTTTCCAATTAATTTTTTGAAAAAATATAAACATAAAAAAAGCATCTGGATAGAAAAATTAAAAAATTTCTTTAAATGATTACAGCATGAGTTATATCCTTAAAATGAGTAAGTAATAAATGTATCAAGACGTTAATCGATGAAAACAAATATCGTCATTGAATTTCATATATTTACAGACAAGGCAAATCAAAACTAAATTTATATACTTTCTTCAAATGTGAATATATCGCAATTTCTTTGACAGTAAAAAATCTATGTACTTTTATTACGTTGTAGAAATCTCTGTATATTAATTCTTTTGAGGTAGTTTCACTTTTGTTTCATATTTCAATACTTAATATCCTGTATTAATATTTCAACGTAGATCACGGTTTGTGTTTTTAAATTTAACCGAAGTTACAGATACCAGTTAATTTACACCTTAAAACTGAGTTGAATTTGTTATCGTCACTGAGAATAATGCTTGTTATTTATAGTTATAATTTAGGGAAGACCATGTGGGATACTTGTCCAGCATACCACCTTCTCCAAATAACCTCTTATAATTTATAAATAATATTGCACGGACTATTATTTTAGCGAAAAAGACATGATATTTCACATCAGTACAGCACTGTGTATTGATGTAAAATGATTTATCTGTATAAAGCTTGTTTATGTGTAAAGCGCCTAAAAGAAGCTCTGAGCCTGGGATCTTTAAATCTCAAATATGAATAGTAATCAAAATATAATAATCATTGGAAATTTTGCTTGATGTTGTTTCATTTTGATGTTTGTTAGTTTAAGTATTCACAACCTCAGGTAGTATTTATTTTTATCTGATCACAGATCACAGTTATTATTAACATTAATAACCAAAATAATGGTAATAATTATACAATATTCTGAGTGATTTTTGTATCATTACTACCCAATTAATTTATTCTGAGAACACACACTAAAGAAAACTTCAGTAAACATTCATCAGAGGAAGAACTACGTTAATAGCACCAAAATGCACTGTTTCCTGTCAACAAGAAAAGAAACTTTCAATATTTTTTTTTAACAATGTTTAAAGCTTCCTATTTCTTTAGTTTTTTTTTAATTTTAAAAATAACCAGTTCTTAAATGTAAAGAATATTTAAACTTAATTTTTAAATATGTTTGAAAATTAGGTTTTTTTTTTTTTTAATGGTACCTGCATTAGAAAAATCACCAAGTTTTGAACTAAGTTCTCAAACAGCAAACCTTTCCCCGGCTTACAGCATCCTCTTCCTTGATTTTTGCTCTAATTTTGCCTGTAGTAAGCTAGTTTTAAGATAAAATTCTAATAGAAAAGTTGTAACTTTGCATTTAAAATTTAATTAATTACATTTACGTTATTCTGATTACTTCACAAAATTTTGAGTTGAATGATCTCTAAAAATGTTTGGTGTCTTCTTTTGTGTTCAGAACGGTTGACATTTGAAACTCTTGTAGAAATCTCCCCCTCCCGAATTCAACTTTTATTCCTTATTTTTAATTTTTGTAATCCGCATTGTAATTTTATTACAACAGTTTTGAATTTGCTCTTCTAAGAAAATTGTGAAAATTAGGTGATTTTAATGTCTTGCCTAAGCACTGTTTTTAAGTCTTAACAGA